>NC_073242.2:59720000-60020000 GCF_029281585.2 Gorilla gorilla gorilla
CCATTCCATTGAATTCCATTCCATTCCATTGAATTCCATTCCAATCCATTCCATTCCATTGAATTCCGTTCCATTGCATTCCATTCCGTTCCATTCCATTTGAATTCCATTCCATTCCATTCCATTCCATTCCATTCTACTCGGGTTGATTCCATTCTATTCCATTCCATTCCATTCGATTCCATTCGATTCCATTCCATTCCATTCCATTCCATTCCATTCCATTCCATTCCATTGAATTCCATTCCATTGAATTCCATTCCATTCCATTGAATTCCATTCCAATCCATTCCATTCCATTGAATTCCGTTCCATTCCATTCCATTCCGTTCCATTCCATTTGAATTCCATTCCATTCCATTCCATTCCATTCCATTCTACTCGGGTTGATTCCATTCTATTCCATTCCATTCCATTCGATTCCATTCGATTCCATTCGATTCCATTCCATTCCATTCAATTCCATTGAATTCCATTCCATTCCATTCCATTCCATCCCATTCCATTGAATTCCATTCCATTCCATTCCATTCCATGGAATTCAATTCCATTCCATTCCATTCCATGGAATTCCATTCCATTCCATTGAATTCCATTCCATTCCATTCCGTTCCATTCCATTATGTTCCATTCCATTCCATTCCATTCCATTCCATTCCATTCCGTTCCGTTCCATTCCGTTCTATTCCGTTCCATTCCATTGAATTCCGATCCATTGCATTGAATTCCTTTCCATTCCATTCCATTCCTTTCCGTTCCGTTCCGTTCCGTTCTACTCGGGTTGATTCCATTCTATTCCATTCCATTCCATTCGATTCCATTCGATTCCATTCGATTCCATTCGATTCCATTCGATTCCATTCCATTCCATTCCATTCCATTCCATTGAATTCCTTTCCATTCCATTGAATTCCATTCCATTCCATTCCATTCGATTCCATTCGATTCCATTGAATTCCCTTCCATTCCATTCCTTTCCATTCCATTCCATTCCATTCCATTCCATTCCATTGAATTCCATTGAATTCCATTCCAATGAATTCCATTCCATTCCATTCCATTCCATTCCATTCCATTCCATTGAATTAATTTCCATTCCATTCCATTCCATTCCATTCCATTCTATTCCATCGAATTCCATTCCATTCCATTCCATTCCATTCCATTGAATTCCGTTCCATTCCATTGAATTCCATTCCATTTCGTTCCATTCCATTGAATTCTGTTCCGTTCCGTTCCATTCCGTTCCGTTCCATTCCGTTCCATTCCGTTCCTTTCCGTTCTACTCGGGTTGAATCCATTCTATTCCATTCCATTCCATTCGATTCCATTCGATTCCATTCGAATCCATTCGATTCCATTCGATTCCATTCGATTCCATTCCATTCCATTGAATTCCATTCCATTCCATTCCATTCCATTGAATTCCGTTCCATTCCATTCAATTCCATTCCATTCCATTCCTTTCCGTTCCATTCCGTTCCGTTCCGTTCCGTTCCGTTCTACTCGGGTTGTTTCCATTCTATTCCATTCCATTCCATTCGATTCCATTCTATTCCATTCGATTCCATTCGATTCAATTCGATTCAATTCCATTCCATTCCATTCCATTCCATTCCATTCCATTGAATTCCATTCCATTCCATTCCGTTCCATTCCATTCCGTTCCATTCCATTCCATTCCATTCCATTCCATTACATTACATTCCCTTCCATTCCGTTCCATTCCGTTCCATTCCATTGAATTCCGATCCATTGCATTGAATTCCGTTCCATTCCATTCCATTCCTTTCCGTTCCGTTCCGTTCCGTTCCGTTCAGTTCTACTCGGATTGATTCCATTCTATTCCATTCCATTCCATTCCATTCCATTCGATTCCATTCGATTCCATTCGACTCCATTCCATTCCATTCCATTCCATTCCATTCCATTCCATTCCATTCCATTGAACTCCATTCCATTCCATTCCATTCCATTCCATTCCATTCCATTCCATTGAATTCCATTCCATTCCATTCCATTCCATTGAATTCTGTTCCATTCCATTCCATTCCATTCCATTCCGTTCTACTCGGGTTGATTCCATTCTATTCCATTCCGTTCCGTTCCGTTCCGTTCCGTTCCATTCCACTCGGGTTGATTCCATTCTATTCCATTCCATTCCATTCCATTCCATTCCATTCCATTCGATTCCATTCGATTCCATTCGATTCCATTCGATTCCATTCCATTCCATTGAATTCCATTCCATTCCATTCCATTCCATTGAATTCCGTTCCATTCCATTCAATTCCATTCCATTCCATTCCATTCCATTCCATTTGAATTCCATTCCATTCCATTCCATTCCATTCCATTCCATTCCATTCCATTCCATTCCATTCCATTCTACTCGGGTTGATTACATTCTATTGCATTCCATTCCATTCGATTCCATTCGATTCCATTCGATTCCATTCGATTCCATTCCATTCCATTCCATTCAATTGAATTCCATTCCATTCCATTCCATTCCATTACATTCCATTGAATTCCATTCCATTCCATTCCATTCCATTCCATTCCATTCCATTCCATTGAATTCCGTTCCATTCCATTCCATTCCATTCCATTCCATTCCATTGAATTCCATTACATTGAATTCCATTCCATTCCATTCCATTCCATGGAATTCCATTCCATTCCGTTCGGTTCCATTCCGTTCCGTTCCGTACCGTTCCATTCCATTCCATTCCATTCCATTGAATTCCGTTCCATTCCATTGAATTCCATTCCATTCCGTTCCATTCCATTGAATTCCGTTCCGTTCCGTTCCGTTCCGTTCCGTTCCATTCCGTTCCATTCCGTTCCATTCCGTTCTACTCGGGTTGATTCCATTCTATTCCATTCCATTCCACTCGATTCCATTCCATTCGATTCCATTCCATTCCATTCCATTCCGTTCTACTCGGGTTCATTCCATTCCATTCCTTTCAGTTCCGTTCCGTTCCGTTCTACTCGGGTTGATTCCATTCTATTCCATTCCATTCCATTCGATTCCATTCTATTCCATTCGATTCCATTCTATTCAATTCGATTCCATTCCATTCCATTCCATTCCATTCCATTCCATTCCATTCCATTCCATTGAATTCCATTCCATTCCATTCCGTTCCATTCCATTCCGTTCCATTCCATTCCATTCCATTCCATTCCATTCCATTCCATTCCATTCCGTTCTACTCGGGTTGATTCCATTCTATTCCATTCCGTTCCGTTCCGTTCCGTTCCGTTCCGTTCCATTCCACTCGGGTTGATTCCATTCTATTCCATTCCATTCCATTCCATTCCATTCCATTCCATTCCATTCCATTCGATTCCATTCGATTCCATTCGATTCCATTCGATTCCATTCCATTCCATTGAATTCCATTCCATTCCATTCCATTCCATTGAATTCAGTTCCATTCCATTCAATTCCATTCCATTCCATTCCATTCCATTCCATTTGAATTCCATTCCATTCCATTCCATTCCATTCCATTCCATTCCATTCCATTCCATTCCATTCCATTCCATTCTACTCGGGTTGATTCCATTCTATTACATTCCATTCCATTCGATTCCATTCGATTCCATTCGATTCCATTCGATTCCATTCCACTCCATTCCATTCAATTGAATTCCATTACATTCCATTCCATTCCATTCCATTCCATTGAATTCCATTCCATTCCATTCCATTCCATTCCATTCCATTCCATTCCATTGAATTCCGTTCCATTCCATTCCATTCCATTCCATTCCATTCCATTCCATTGAATTCCATTACATTGAATTCCATTCCATTCCATTCCATTCCATGGAATTCCATTCCATTCCGTTCGGTTCCATTCCGTTCCGTTCCGTACCGTTCCATTCCATTCCATTCCATTCCATTGAATTCCGTTCCATTCCATTGAATTCCATTCCATTCCGTTCCATTCCATTGAATTCCGTTCCGTTCCGTTCCGTTCCGTTCCGTTCCATTCCGTTCCATTCCGTTCCATTCCGTTCTACTCGGGTTGATTCCATTCTATTCCATTCCATTCCACTCGATTCCATTCCATTCGATTCCATTCCATTCCATTCCATTCCGTTCTACTCGGGTTCATTCCATTCCATTCCTTTCCGTTCCGTTCCGTTCCGTTCTACTCGGGTTGATTCCATTCTATTCCATTCCATTCCATTCGATTCCATTCTATTCCATTCGATTCCATTCTATTCAATTCGATTCCATTCCATTCCATTCCATTCCATTCCATTCCATTCCATTGAATTCCATTCCATTCCATTCCGTTCCATTCCATTCCGTTCCATTCCATTCCATTCCATTCCATTCCATTCCATTCCATTACGTTCCGTTCCATTCCGTTCCATTCCATTGAATTCCGATCCATTGCATTGAATTCCGTTCCATTCCATTCCATTCCTTTCCGTTCCGTTCCGTTCCGTTCCGTTCCGTTCTACTCGGGTTGATTCCATTCTATTCCATTCCATTCCATTCGATTCCAATCTATTCCATTCGATTCCATTCGATTCAATTCGATTCCATTCCATTCCATTCCATTCCATTCCATTGAATTCCATTCCATTCCATTCCGTTCCATTCCATTCCGTTCCATTCCATTACGTTCCGTTCCATTCCTTTCCATTCCGTTCCATTCCATTGAATTCCGATCCATTGCATTGAATTCCGTTCCATTCCATTCCATTCCTTTCCGTTCCGTTCCGTTCCGTTCCATTCCGTTCTACTCGGATTGATTCCCTTCTATTCCATTCCATTCCATTCGATTCCATTCGATTCCATTCCATTCCATTCCATTCCATTCCATTCCATTCCATTCCATTCCATTGAACTCCATTCCATTCCATTCCATTCCATTCCATTCCATTCCATTCCATTGAATTCCATTCCATTGCATTCCATTCCATTGAATTCTGTTCCATTCAATTCCATTCCATTCCATTCCGTTCTACTCGGGTTGATTCCATTCTATTCCATTCCGTTCCGTTCCGTTCAGTTCCGTTCCTTTCCGTTCCATTCCATTCCACTCGGGTTGGTTCCATTCTATTCCATTCCATTGCATTCGATTCCATTCGATTCCATTCGATTCCATTCGATTCCATTCGATTCCATTCGATTCCATTCGATTCCATTCCATTCCATTGAATTCCGTTCCATTCCATTCCATTCCATTGAATTCCGTTCCATTCCATTCCATTCCATTCCATTCCATTCCATTCCATTTGAATTCCATTCCATTCCATTCCGTTCCATTCCATTCCATTCCATTCCATTCCATTCTACTCGGGATGATTCCATTCTATTCCATTCCATTCCATTCGATTCCATTCGATTCCATTCGATTCCATTCGATTCCATTCCATTCCATTCCATTCCATTCCATTGAATTCCATTCCATTGAATTCCATTCCATTCCATTGAATTCCATTCCATTCCATTCCATTCCATTGAAGTCCGTTCCATTCCATTCCATTCCATTCCATTCCATTCCATTGAATTCCATACCATTGAATTCCATTCCATTCCATTCCATTCCATTGAATTCCATTCCAGTCCGTTCCGTTCCGTTCCGTTCCGTTCCGTTCCGTTCCATTCCATTCCATTCCATTCCATGGAATTCCATTCCATTCCATTCCATTCCATTCCGTTCCATTCCATTCCGTTCCATTCCATTCCATTCCGTTCCGTTCCATTCCGTTCCATTCCGTTCCATTCCATTGAATTCCGTTCCATTGCATTGAATTCCGTTCCATTCCATTCAATTCCTTTCCGTTCCGTTCCGTTCCGTTCCGTTCCGTTCCGTTCTACTAGGGTTGATTCCATTCTATTCCATTCCATTCCATTCGATTCCATTCTATTCCATTCGATTCTATTCGATTCAATTCGATTCCATTCCATTCCATTCCATTCCATTCCATTCCATTGAATTCCATTCCATTCCATTCCATTGAATTCCATTCCATTCCATTCCATTGAATTCCATTCCATTCCATTGAATTCCATTCCATTCCATTCCATTCGATTCCATTCCATTCCATTGAATTCCATTCCATTCCATTCCATTCCATTCCATTCCATTCCATTGAATTCCATTCCATTGAATTCCATTCCAATCCATTCCATTCCATTGAATTCCGTTCCATTCCATTCCATTCCGTTCCATTCCATTTGAATTCCATTCCATTCCATTCCATTCCATTCCATTCTACTCGGGTTGATTCCATTCTATTCCATTCCATTCCATTCCATTCCATTCGATTCCATTCGATTCCATTCCATTCCATTCCATTCCATTGAATTCCATTCCATTCCATTCCATTCCATCCCATTCCATTGAATTCCATTCCATTCCATTCCATTCCATGGAATTCCATTCCATTCCATTGACTTCCATTCCATTCCATTCCGTTCCATTCCATTATGTTCCATTCCATTCCATTCCATTCCATTCAATTCCATTCCGTTCCGTTCCATTCCGTTCCATTCCGTTCCATTCCATTGAATTCTGATCCATTGCATTGAATTCCTTTCCATTCCATTCCATTCCTTTCCGTTCCGTTCCGTTCCCTTCTACTCGGGTTTATTCCATTCTATTCCATTCCATTCCATTCGATTCCATTCGATTCCATTCGATTCCATTCGATTCCATTCGATTCCATTCCATTCCATTCCATTCCATTCCATTCCATTCCATTGAATTCCTTTCCATTCCATTGAATTCCATTCCATTCCATTCCATTCCATTCCATTCGATTCCATTGAATTCCATTCCATTCCATTCGTTTCCATTCCATTGAATTCCATTCCATTCCATTCCATTCCATTCCATTCGATTCCATTGAATTCCATTCCATTCCATTCCTTTCCATTCCATTCCATTCCATTCCATTCCATTCCATTCCATTGAATTCCATTGAATTCCATTCCAATGAATTCCATTCCATTCCATTCCATTCCATTCCATTCCATTCCATTGAATTAATTTCCATTCCATTCCATTCCATTCCATTCCATTCTATTCCATCGAATTCCATTCCATTCCATTCCATTCCATTCCATTCCATTCCATTCCATTCCATTCCATTCCATTCCATTCCATTCTACTCGGGTTGATTCCATTCTATTTCATTGATTCCATTCGATTCCATTCGATTCCATTCCATTCCATTCCATTCCATTCCATTCAATTGAATTCCATTCCATTCCATTCCATTCCATTCCATTCCATTCCGTTCCATTCCATTCCATCGAATTCCATTCCATTCCATTCCGTTCCATTCCATTCAATTCCATTCCATTCCATTCCTTTCCGTTCCGTTCCGTTCCGTTCCGTTCCGTTCCTTTCTACTCGGGTTGTTTCCATTCTATTCCATTCCATTCCATTCGATTCCATTCTATTCCATTCGATTCCATTCGATTCAATTCGATTCCATTCCATTCCATTCCATTCCATTCCATTGAATTCCATTCCATTCCATTCCGTTCCATTCCATTCCGTTCCATTCCATTCCATTCCATTCCATTCCATTACATTACATTCCCTTCCATTCCGTTCCATTCCGTTCCATTCCATTGAATTCCGATCCATTGCATGGAATTCCGTTCCATTCCATTCCATTCCTTTCCGTTCCGTTCCGTTCCGTTCGGTTCCGTTCTACTCGGATTGATTCCATTCTATTCCATTCCATTCCATTCGATTCCATTCGATTCCATTCGATTCCATTCGACTCCATTCCATTCCATTCCATTCCATTCCATTCCATTCCATTCCATTGAACTCCATTCCATTCCATTCAATTCCATTCCATTCCATTCCATTGAATTCCATTCCATTCCATTCCATTCCATTGAATTCTGTTCCATTCCATTCCATTCCATTCCATTCCGTTCTACTCGGGTTGATTCCATTCTATTCCATTCCGTTCCGTTCCGTTCCGTTCCGTTCCGTTCCATTCCACTCGGGTTGATTCCATTCTATTCTATTCCATTCCATTCCATTACACTCGATTCCATTAGATTCCATTCGATTCCATTCGATTCCATTCGATTCCATTCCATTCCATTGAATTCCATTCCATTCCATTGAATTCCGTTCCATTCCATTCAATTCCATTCCATTCCATTCCATTCCATTCCATTTGAATTCCATTCCATTCCATTCCATTCCATTCCATTCCATTCCATTCCATTCCATTCCATTCCATTCCATTCTACTCGGGTTGATTCCATTCTATTACATTCCATTCCATTCGATTCCATTCGATTCCAATCGATTCCATTCGATTCCATTCCATTCCATTCCATTCAATTGAATTCCATTCCATTCCATTGAATTCCATTCCATTCCATTCCGTTCCATTCCGTTCCGTTCCGTACCGTTCCATTCCATTCCATTCCATTCCATTGAATTCCGTTCCATTCCATTCAATTCCATTCCATTCCATTCCTTTCCGTTCCGTTCCGTTCCGTTCCGTTCCGTTCCGTTCTACTCGGGTTGTTTCCATTCTATTCCATTCCATTCCATTCGATTCCATTCTATTCCATTCGATTCCATTCGATTCAATTCGATTCCATTCCATTCCATTCCATTCCATTCCATTGAATTCCATTCCATTCCATTCCGTTCCATTCCATTCCGTTCCATTCCATTCCATTCCATTCCATTCCATTACATTACATTCCCTTCCATTCCGTTCCATTCCGTTCCATTCCATTGAATTCCGATCCATTGCATGGAATTCCGTTCCATTCCATTCCATTCCTTTCCGTTCCGTTCCGTTCCGTTCGGTTCCGTTCTACTCGGATTGATTCCATTCTATTCCATTCCATTCCATTCGTTTCCATTCGATTCCATTCGATTCCATTCGACTCCATTCCATTCCATTCCATTCCATTCCATTCCATTCCATTCCATTCCATTCCATTCCATTCCATTGAACTCCATTCCATTCCATTCAATTCCATTCCATTCCATTCCATTGAATTCCATTCCATTCCATTCCATTCCATTGAATTCTGTTCCATTCCATTCCATTCCATTCCATTCCGTTCTACTCGGGTTGATTCCATTCTATTCCATTCCGTTCCGTTCCGTTCCGTTCCGTTCCGTTCCATTCCACTCGGGTTGATTCCATTCTATTCTATTCCATTCCATTCCATTCCACTCGATTCCATTAGATTCCATTCGATTCCATTCGATTCCATTCGATTCCATTCCATTCCATTGAATTCCATTCCATTCCATTGAATTCCGTTCCATTCCATTCAATTCCATTCCATTCCATTCCATTCCATTCCATTTGAATTCCATTCCATTCCATTCCATTCCATTCCATTCCATTCCATTCCATTCCATTCCATTCCATTCCATTCCATTCTACTCGGGTTGATTCCATTCTATTACATTCCATTCCATTCGATTCCATTCGATTCCAATCGATTCCATTCGATTCCATTCCATTCCATTCCATTCAATTGAATTCCATTCCATTCCGTTGAATTCCATTCCATTCCATTCCATTGAATTCCATTCCATTCCATTCCATTCCATTCCATTCCATTCCATTCCATTCCATTCCATTCCATTGAATTCCGTTCCATTCCATTCCATTCCATTCCATTCCATTCCATTGAATTCCATTACATTGAATTCCATTCCATTCCATTCCATTCCATGGAATTCCATTCCATTCCATTCCGTTCCATTCCGTTCCGTTCCGTACCATTCCATTCCATTCCATTCCATTCCATTGAATTCCGTTCCATTCCATTGAATTCCATTCCATTCCGTTCCATTCCATTGAATTCCGTTCCGTTCCGTTCCGTTCCGTTCCGTTCCATTCCGTTCCATTCCGTTCCATTCCGTTCTACTCGGGTTGATTCCATTCTATTCCATTCCATTCCACTCGATTCCATTCCATTCGATTCCATTCCATTCCATTCCATTCCGTTCTACTCGGGTTCATTCCATTCCATTCCTTTCCGTTCCGTTCCGTTCCGTTCCGTTCCGTTCCGTTCTACTCGGGTTGTTTCCATTCTATTCCATTCCATTCCATTCCATTCCATTCTATTCCATTCGATTCCATTCGATTCAATTCGATTCCATTCCATTCCATTCCATTCCATTCCATTCCATTCCATTCCATTGAATTCCATTCCACTCCATTCCGTTCCATTCCATTCCGTTCCATTCCATTCCATTCCATTCCATTCCATTCCATTCCATTCCATTCCATTGAATTCCGTTCCATTCCATTGAATTCCATTCCATTCCGTTCCATTCCATTGAATTCCGTTCCGTTCCGTTCCGTTCCGTTCCGTTCCATTCCGTTCCATTCCGTTCTACTCGGGTTGATTCCATTCTATTCCATTCCGTTCCGTTCCGTTCCGTTCCGTTCCGTTCCATTCCACTCGGGTTGATTCCATTCTATTCCATTCCATTCCATTCCATTCCATTCCATTCCATTCCATTCGATTCCATTCGATTCCATTCGATTCCATTCGATTCCATTCCATTCCATTGAATTCCATTCCATTCCATTCCATTCCATTGAATTCAGTTCCATTCCATTCAATTCCATTCCATTCCATTCCATTCCATTCCATTTGAATTCCATTCCATTCCATTCCATTCCATTCCATTCCATTCCATTCCATTCCATTCCATTCCATTCTACTCGGGTTGATTCCATTCTATTACATTCCATTCCATTCGATTCCATTCGATTCCATTCGATTCCATTCGATTCCATTCCACTCCATTCCATTCAATTGAATTCCATTACATTCCATTCCATTCCATTCCATTCCATTGAATTCCATTCCATTCCATTCCATTCCATTCCATTCCATTCCATTCCATTGAATTCCGTTCCATTCCATTCCATTCCATTCCATTCCATTCCATTCCATTGAATTCCATTACATTGAATTCCATTCCATTCCATTCCATTCCATGGAATTCCATTCCATTCCGTTCGGTTCCATTCCGTTCCGTTCCGTACCGTTCCATTCCATTCCATTCCATTCCATTGAATTCCGTTCCATTCCATTGAATTCCATTCCATTCCGTTCCATTCCATTGAATTCCGTTCCGTTCCGTTCCGTTCCGTTCCGTTCCATTCCGTTCCATTCCGTTCCATTCCGTTCTACTCGGGTTGATTCCATTCTATTCCATTCCATTCCACTCGATTCCATTCCATTCGATTCCATTCCATTCCATTCCATTCCGTTCTACTCGGGTTCATTCCATTCCATTCCTTTCCGTTCCGTTCCGTTCCGTTCTACTCGGGTTGATTCCATTCTATTCCATTCCATTCCATTCGATTCCATTCTATTCCATTCGATTCCATTCTATTCAATTCGATTCCATTCCATTCCATTCCATTCCATTCCATTCCATTGAATTCCATTCCATTCCATTCCGTTCCATTCCATTCCGTTCCATTCCATTCCATTCCATTCCATTCCATTCCATTGAATTCCATTCCATTCCATTCCATTCCATTCAATTCTGTTCCATTCCATTCCATTCCATTCCATTCCATCGAATTCCATTCCATTCCATTCCATTCCATTCCATTCCATTCCATTCCATTCCATTCCATTCCATTCCATTCCATTCCATTCCATTCCATTCCATTGAATTCCTTTCCATTCCATTGAATTCCATTCCATTCCATTCCATTCGATTCCATTCGATTCCATTGAATTCCATTCCATTCCATTCCTTTCCATTCCATTCCATTCCATTCCATTCCATTCCATTCCATTGAATTCCATTGAATTCCATTCCAATGAATTCCATTCCATTCCATTCCATTCCATTCCATTCCATTCCATAGAATTAATTTCCATTCCATTCCATTCCATTCCATTCCATTCCATTCTATTCCATCGAATTCCATTCCATTCCATTCCATTCCATTCCATTCCATTCCATTCCATTCCATTCCATTCTACTCGGGTTGATTCCATTCTATTCCATTCCATTCCATTCGATTCCATTCGATTCCATTCGATTCCATTCCATTCCATTCCATACAATTGAATTCCATTCCATTCCATTCCATTCCATTCCATTCCATTCCGTTCCATTCCATTCCATCGAATTCCATTCCATTCCATTCCATTCCATTCCATTCCATTGAATTCCATTCCATTCCGTTCCGTTCCGTTCCGCTCCGTTTCGTTCCGTTCC
The DNA here is from genome assembly GCF_029281585.2 of Gorilla gorilla gorilla. NCBI lineage: Eukaryota > Metazoa > Chordata > Mammalia > Primates > Hominidae > Gorilla > Gorilla gorilla. The sequence goes on from NC_073242.2 coordinate 59,732,246, forward strand.
GTTCCGTTCCATTCCATTCCATTCCATTCCATTGAATTCCGTTCCATTCCATTGAATTCCATTCCATTTCGTTCCATTCCATTGAATTCTGTTCCGTTCCGTTCCATTCCGTTCCGTTCCATTCCATTCCATTCCGTTCCTTTCCGTTCTACTCGGGTTGATTCCATTCTATTCCATTCCATTCCATTCCATTCCATTCGATTCCATTCTATTCCATTTGATTCCATTCGATTCAATTCGATTCCATTCCATTCCATTCCATTCCATTCCATTCCATTCCATTGAATTCCATTCCATTCCATTCCGTTCCATTCCATTCCGTTCCATTCCATTCCATTCCATTCCATTCCATTACATTACATTCCCTTCCATTCCGTTCCATTCCGTTCCATTCCATTGAATTCCGATCCATTGCATGGAATTCCGTTCCATTCCATTCCATTCCTTTCCGTTCCGTTCCGTTCCGTTCGGTTCCGTTCTACTCGGATTGATTCCATTCTATTCCATTCCATTCCATTCGATTCCATTCGATTCCATTCGATTCCATTCGACTCCATTCCATTCCATTCCATTCCATTCCATTCCATTCCATTCCATTCCATTCCATTCCATTGAACTCCATTCCATTCCATTCAATTCCATTCCATTCCATTCCATTGAATTCCATTCCATTCCATTCCATTCCATTGAATTCTGTTCCATTCCATTCCATTCCATTCCATTCCGTTCTACTCGGGTTGATTCCATTCTATTCCATTCCGTTCCGTTCCGTTCCGTTCCGTTCCGTTCCATTCCACTCGGGTTGATTCCATTCTATTCCATTCCATTCCATTCCATTCCACTCGATTCCATTAGATTCCATTCGATTCCATTCGATTCCATTCGATTCCATTCCATTCCATTGAATTCCATTCCATTCCATTCCATTCCATTGAATTCCGTTCCATTCCATTCAATTCCATTCCATTCCATTCCATTCCATTCCATTTGAATTCCATTCCATTCCATTCCATTCCATTCCATTCCATTCCATTCCATTCCATTCCATTCTACTCGGGTTGATTCCATTCTATTACATTCCATTCCATTCGATTCCATTCGATTCCAATCGATTCCATTCGATTCCATTCCATTCCATTCCATTCAATTGAATTCCATTCCATTCCATTCCATTCCATTCCATTCCATTCCATTGAATTCCATTCCATTCCATTCCATTCCATTCCATTCCATTCCATTCCATTCCATTCCATTCCATTGAATTCCGTTCCATTCCATTCCATTCCATTCCATTCCATTCCATTGAATTCCATTACATTGAATTCCATTCCATTCCATTCCATTCCATGGAATTCCATTCCATTCCGTTCCGTTCCATTCCGTTCCGTTCCGTACCGTTCCATTCCATTCCATTCCATTCCATTGAATTCCGTTCCATTCCATTGAATTCCATTCCATTCCGTTCCATTCCATTGAATTCCGTTCCGTTCCGTTCCGTTCCGTTCCGTTCCGTTCCATTCCGTTCCATTCCGTTCCATTCCGTTCTACTCGGGTTGATTCCATTCTATTCCATTCCATTCCACTCGATTCCATTCCATTCGATTCCATTCCATTCCATTCCATTCCGTTCTACTCGGGTTCATTCCATTCCATTCCTTTCCGTTCCGTTCCGTTCCGTTCCGTTCCGTTCTACTCGGGTTGTTTCCATTCTATTCCATTCCATTCCATTCGATTCCATTCTATTCCATTCGATTCCATTCGATTCAATTCGATTCCATTCCATTCCATTCCATTCCATTCCATTCCATTCCATTGAATTCCATTCCATTCCATTCCGTTCCATTCCATTCCGTTCCATTCCATTCCATTCCATTCCATTCCATTACATTACATTCCCTTCCATTCCGTTCCATTCCGTTCCATTCCATTGAATTCCGATCCATTGCATGGAATTCCGTTCCATTCCATTCCATTCCTTTCCGTTCCGTTCCGTTCCGTTCGGTTCCGTTCTACTCGGATTGATTCCATTCTATTCCATTCCATTCCATTCGATTCCATTCGATTCCATTCGATTCCATTCGACTCCATTCCATTCCATTCCATTCCATTCCATTCCATTCCATTCCATTCCATTCCATTGAACTCCATTCCATTCCATTCAATTCCATTCCATTCCATTCCATTGAATTCCATTCCATTCCATTCCATTCCATTGAATTCTGTTCCATTCCATTCCATTCCATTCCATTCCGTTCTACTCGGGTTGATTCCATTCTATTCCATTCCGTTCCGTTCCGTTCCGTTCCGTTCCGTTCCATTCCACTCGGGTTGATTCCATTCTATTCCATTCCATTCCATTCCATTCCACTCGATTCCATTAGATTCCATTCGATTCCATTCGATTCCATTCGATTCCATTCCATTCCATTGAATTCCATTCCATTCCATTCCATTCCATTGAATTCCGTTCCATTCCATTCCATTCCATTCCATTCCATTCCATTCCATTCCATTTGAATTCCATTCCATTCCATTCCATTCCATTCCATTCCATTCCATTCCATTCCATTCTACTCGGGTTGATTCCATTCTATTACATTCCATTCCATTCGATTCCATTCGATTCCAATCGATTCCATTCGATTCCATTCCATTCCATTCCATTCAATTGAATTCCATTCCATTCCATTCCATTCCATTCCATTCCATTCCATTCCATTCCATTCCATTCCATTGAATCCCATTCCATTCCATTCCATTCCATTCCATTCCATTCCATTCCATTCCATTCCATTCCATTCCATTGAATTCCGTTCCATTCCATTCCATTCCATTCCATTCCATTCCATTGAATTCCATTACATTGAATTCCATTCCATTCCATTCCATTCCATGGAATTCCATTCCATTCCGTTCCGTTCCATTCCGTTCCGTTCCGTACCGTTCCATTCCATTCCATTCCATTCCATTGAATTCCGTTCCATTCCATTGAATTCCATTCCATTCCGTTCCATTCCATTGAATTCCGTTCCGTTCCGTTCCGTTCCGTTCCGTTCCATTCCGTTCCATTCCGTTGCATTCCGTTCTACTCGGGTTGATTCCATTCTATTCCATTCCATTCCACTCGATTCCATTCCATTCGATTCCATTCCATTCCATTCCATTCCGTTCTACTCGGGTTCATTCCATTCCATTCCTTTCCGTTCCGTTCCGTTCCGTTCTACTCCGGTTGATTCCATTCTATTCCATTCCATTCCATTCGATTCCATTCTATTCCATTCGATTCCATTCTATTCAATTCGATTCCATTCCATTCCATTCCATTCCATTGAATTCCATTCCATTCCATTCCGTTCCATTCCATTCCGTTCCATTCCATTCCATTCCATTCCATTCCATTCCATTCCATTACGTTCCGTTCCATTCCGTTCCATTCCATTGAATTCCGATCCATTGCATTGAATTCCGTTCCATTCCATTCCATTCCTTTCCGTTCCGTTCCGTTCCATTCCGTTCCGTTCTACTCGGGTTGATTCCATTCTATTCCATTCCATTCCATTCGTTTCCAATCTATTCCATTCGATTCCATTCGATTCAATTCGATTCCATTCCATTCGATTCCATTCCATTCCATAGAATTCCATTCCATTCCATTCCATTCCATTGAATTCCGTTCCATTCCATTCCATTGCATTCCATTCCATTCCATTCCATTTGAATTCCATTCCATTCCATTCCATTCCATTCCATTCCATTCCATTCCATTCCATTCCATTCCATTCCATAGCATTCCATTCAATTCCATTCCTCTCGGGTTGATTCCATTCTATTCCATTCCATTCCATTCGATTCCATTCGATTCCATTCGATTCCATTCGATTCCATTCCATTCCATTCCATTCCATTCCATTCCATTCCATTCCATTGAATTCCATTCCATTCCATTGAATTCCATTCCATTCCATTCCATTCCATTGAATTCCGTTCCATTCAATTCCATTCCATTCCATTCCATTCCATTGAATTCCATTCCATTGAATTCCATTCCATTCCATTGAATTCCATTCCATTCCGTTCCGTTCCATTCCGTTCCGTTCCGTTTCGTTCCGTTCCGTTCCGTTCCGTTCCATTCCATTCCATTCCATTCCATTGAATTCCGTTCCATTCCATTGAATTCCATTCCATTCCGTTCCATTCCATTGAATTCTGTTCCGTTCCGTTCCGTTCCGTTCCGTTCCATTCCGTTCCATTCCGTTCCTTTCCGTTCTACTCGGGTTGATTCCATTCTATTCCATTCCATTCCATTCGATTCCATTCGATTCCATTCGAATCCATTCGATTCCATTCGATTCCATTCGATTCCATTCCATTCCATTGAATTCCATTCCATTCCATTCCATTCCATTGAATTCCGTTCCATTCCATTCAATTCCATTCCATTCCATTCCTTTCCATTCCGTTCCGTTCCGTTCCGTTCCGTTCTACTCGGTTTGATTCCATTCTATTCCATTCCGTTCCGTTCCATTCCATTCCGTTCCATTCCATTCCATTCCATTCCATTCCATTACGTTCCGTTCCATTCCGTTGCATTCCATTGAATTCCGATCCATTGCATTGAATTCCGTTCCATTCCATTCCATTCCTTTCCGTTCCGTTCCGTTCCGTTCCGTTCCGTTCTACTCGGGTTGATTCCATTGTATTCCATTCCATTCCATTCCATTCCAATGTATTCCATTCGATTCCATTCGATTCAATTCGATTCCATTCCATTCCATTCCATTCCATTCCATTGAATTCCATTCCATTCCATTCCGTTCCATTCCATTCCATTCCATTCCATTCCATTACGTTCCGTTCCATTCCGTTCCATTCCGTTCCATTCCATTGAATTCCGATCCATTGCATTGAATTCCGTTCCATTCCATTCCATTCCTTTCCGTTCCGTTCCGTTCCATTCCATTCCGTTCTACTCGGATTGATTCCATTCTATTCCATTCCATTCCATTCGATTCCATTCGATTCCATTCGATTCCATTCCATTCCATTCCATTCCATTCCATTCCATTCCATTCCATTCCATTGAACTCCATTCCATTCCATTCCATTCCATTCCATTCCATTCCATTCCATTGAATTCCATTCCATTTCATTCCATTCCATTGAATTCTGTTCCATTCAATTCCATTCCATTCCATTCCGTTCTACTCGGGTTGATTCCATTCTATTCCATTCCGTTCCGTTCCGTTCCGTTCCGTTCCGTTCCGTTCCGTTCCATTCCACTCGGGTTGATTCCATTCTATTCCATTCCATTCCATTCCATTCCATTCGATTCCATTCGATTCCATTCGATTCCATTTGATTCCATTCGATTCCATTCCATTCCATAGAATTCCATTCCATTCCATTCCATTCCATTGAATTCCGTTCCATTCCATTCCATTGCATTCCATTCCATTCCATTCCATTCCATACCATTCCATTCCATTCCATTCCATACCATTCCATTCCATTCCATTCCTCTCGGGTTGATTCCATTCTATTCCATTCCATTCCATTCGATTCCATTCGATTCCATTCGATTCCATTCGATTCCATTCCATTCCATTCCATTCCATTCCATTCCATTCCATTCCATTCCATTGAATTCCATTCCATTCCATTGAATTCCATTCCATTCCATTCCATTCCATTGAATTCCGTTCCATTCCATTCCATTCCATTCCATTCCACTCCATTGAATTCCATTCCATTGAATTCCATTCCATTCCATTCCATTCCATTGAATTCCATTCCATTGAATTCCGTTCCATTCCATTGAATTCCATTCCATTCCGTTCCATTCCATTGAATTCCGTTCCGTTCCGTTCCGTTCCGTTCCGTTCCGTTCCATTCCGTTCCATTCCATTCCATTCCGTTCTACTCGGGTTGATTCCATTCTATTCCATTCCATTCCACTCGATTCCATTCCCTTCCATTCCATTCCATTCCATTCCATTCCGTTCTACTCGGGTTCATTCCATTCCATTCCGTTCCGTTCCATTCCTTTCTACTTGTGTTGATTTCATTCCATTCCATTCTATTCCATTGAATTCCATTCCATTCCATTCCATTCCATTCCATTCCATTCCATGGAATTCCATTCCATTCCATTCCATTCCATTCCATTCCATGGAATTCCATTCCATTCCATTCCATTCCATTCCATTCCATGGAATTCCATGGAATTCCATTCCATTCCATTCCATTCGATTCCATTCCATTCCATTGAATTCCATTCCATTCCATTCCATTCCATTCCATTCCATTCCATTGAATTCCATTCCATTCCATTCCATTCCATTCCATTCCGTTCCATTCCATTCCGTTCCATTCCATTCCATTCCATTCCATTCCTTTCCATTCCGTTCCGTTCCATTCCGTTCCATTCCGTTCCATTCCATTGAATTCCGTTCCATTGCATTGAATTCCGTTCCATTCCATTCCATTCCTTTCCGTTCCGTTCCGTTCCGTTCCTTTCCGTTCTACTCGGGTTGATTCCATTCTATTCCATTCCATTCCATTCTATTCCATTCTATTCCATTCGATTCCATTCGATTCAATTCGATTCCATTCCATTCCATTCCATTCCATTCCATTCCATTCCATTCCATTCCATTGAATTCCATTCCATTCCATTCCGTTCCATTCCATTCCGTTCCATTCCATTCCATTCCATTCCATTCCGTTCCATTACTTTCCGTTCCATTCCGTTCCATTCCATTGAATTCCGATCCATTGCATTGAATTCCCTTCCATTCCATTCCATTCCTTTCCGTTCCGTTCCGTTCCGTTCCGTTCTACTCGGATTGATTCCATTCTATTCCATTCCATTCCATTCGATTCCATTCGATTCCATTCGATTCCATTCCATTCCATTCCATTCCATTCCATTCCATTCCATTCCATTCCATTGAATTCCATTCCATTCCATTCCATTCCATTCCATTCCATTGAATTCCATTCCATTCCATTCCATTCCATTGAATTCTGTTCCATTCAATTCCATTCCATTCCATTCCGTTCTACTCGGGTTGATTCCATTCTATTCCATTCCGTTCCGTTCCGTTCCGTTCCGTTCCGTTCCATTCCACTCGTGTTGATTCCATTCGATTCCAATCGATTCCATTCGATTCCATTCGATTCCATTCGATTGCATTCCATTCCATTGAATTCCATTCCATTCCATTCCATTCCATTGAATTCCGTTCCATTCCATTCAATTCCATTCCATTCCATTCCATTCCATTCCATTCCATTCCATTCCATTGAATTCCATTCCATTCCGTTCCGTTCCGTTCCGTTCCGTTCCGTTCCGTTCCATTCCATTCCATTCCATTCCATTGAATTCCGTTCCATTCCATTGAATTCCATTCCATTCCGTTCCATTCCATTGAATTCCGTTCCGTTCCGTTCCGTTCCATTCCATTCCATTCCGTTCCATTCCGTTCTACTCGGGTTGATTCCATTCTATTCCATTCCATTCTATTCGATTCCATTCCATTCCATTCCATTCCGTTCTACTCGGGTTCATTCCATTCCATTCCGTTCCGTTCCGTTCCGTTCCGTTCCATTCCATTCCGTTCCATTCCATTGAATTCCGTTCCATTCCATTGAATTCCATTCCATTCCATTCCATTCCATTCCATTCCATTAAATTCGATTCCATTCGATTCGATTCGATTCTATTCCATTCCATTCCATTCCATTCCATTCCATTCGATTCCATTCGATTCGATTCGATTCCATTCCATTCCATTCCATTCCATTCCATTCGATTCCATTCCATTCCATTTCACTCCATTCCGTTCCGTTCCGTTCCGTTCCGTTCCGTTCCGTTCTGTTCCGTTCTACTCGGGTTCGTTCCATTCCATTCCATTCCATTCCATTCCATTCCGTTCTACTCGGGTTTATCATTCCATTCCATTCCGTTGCGTTCCGTTCCTTTCCGTTCCATTCCATTCCATTCCATTCCATTCCATTCCATTCCATTCGGTTCCATTCGATTCCATTCCATTCCATTTCACTCCGTTCCGTTCCGTTCCGTTCCGTTCCATTCAGTTCAGTTCCGTTCTATTCGGGTTCGTTCCATTCCGTTCCATTCCATTCCATTCCGCTCTACTCGGGTTGATTCCATTCTATTCCAATCCATTCCATTCTATTCCATTCGATTCCATTCGATTCCATTCCATTCCATTCCATTCCATTCCATTCTATTCCATTGAATTCCATTCCGTTCCACTCCATTCCATTCCGTTCTGCTCGGGTTGATTTCATTCCATTCCATTCCTTTCAGTTCCGTTCCATTCCGTTCCGTTCCGTTGCGTTGCGTTCCATTCCGTTCCGCTCCGTTCCATTCCGTTCCGTTCCATTCCGTTCCATTCCATTCCATTCCATTCCATTCCATTCCGTTCTACTCGGGTTGATTCCATTCTATTCCATTACATTCCATTCGATTCCATTCAAGTCCATTCGATTCCATTCCATTCCATTCCATTCCATTCCATTCTATTCCATTGAATTCCATTCCATTCCTTCCATTCCGTTCCATTCCATTCCATTCCATTCCATTCCATTCCATTCCAATCGATTCCATTCGATTCCATTCGATTCCATTCCATTCCATTCCATTCCATTCCATTACATTACATTCCATTCTATTCCATTGAATTCCATTCCATTCCATTCCATTCCGTTCTACTCGGATTCATTCCATTCCATTCCGTTCCGTTCCGTTCCGTTCCGTTCCATTCCTTTCTACTTGTGTTGATTCCATTCCATTCCATTCTATTCCATTGAATTCCATTCCATAGAATTCCATTCCATTCCATTCCATTCCATTCCATTTCATTGAATTCCATTCCATTCCATTCCATTCCATTCCATTCCATTCCATTCCATTCTATTCCATTCAATTGAATTCCTTTCCATTCCATTCCATTCGATTCCACTCCATTCCATTGAATTCCATTCCATTCCATTCCATTCCATTCCATTCCATTCCATTGAATTCCATTGAATTCCATTCCATTGAATTCCATTCCATTCCATCGAATTCCATTCCATTCCATTCCATTCCATTCCTTTCCATTCCATTCCGTTCCATTCCATTCCATTCCTTTCCATTCCATTCCGTTCCGTTCCATTCCGTTCCATTCCGTTCCATTCCATTGAATTCCGTTCCATTGCATTGAATTCCGTTCCATTCCATTCCATTCCTTTCCGTTCCATTCCATTCCGTTCCGTTCCGTTCCGTTCCGTTCTACTCGGGTTGATTCCATTCTATTCCATTCCATTCCATTCGATTCCATTCTATTCCATTCGATTCCATTCGATTCAATTCGATTCCATTCCATTCCATTCCATTCCATTCCATTCCATTCCATTCCATTGAATTCCATTCGATTCCATTCCGTTCCATTCCATTCCGTTCCATTCCATTCCATTCCATTCCATTCCATTCCATTCCATTCCATTCCATTCCATTACTTTCCGTTCCATTCCGTTCCATTCCGTTCCATTCCATTGAATTCCGATCCATTGCATTGAATTCCGTTCCATTCCATTCCATTCCATTCCTTTCCGTTCCACTCCGTTCCGTTCCGTTCCGTTCCGTTCTACTCGGATTGATTCCATTCTATTCCATTCCATTCCATTCCATTCCATTCGATTCCATTCGATTCCATTCGATTCCATTCCATTCCATTCCATTCCATTCCATTCCATTCCATTCCATTGAATTCCATTCCATTCCATTCCATTCCATTCCATTCCATTCCATTCCATTGAATTCCATTCCATTCCATTCCATTCCATTGAATTCTGTTCCATTCAATTCCATTCCATTCCATTCCGTTCTACTCGGGTTGATTCCATTCTATTCCATTCCGTTCCGTTCCGTTCCGTTCCGTTCCTTTCCGTTCCATTCCATTCCACTCGGGTTGGTTCCATTCTATTCCAATCCATTCCATTCGATTCCATTCGATACCATTCGATTCCATTCGATTCCATTCCATTCCATTCCATTCCATTGAATTCCGTTCCATTCCATTCCATTCCATTGAATTCCGTTCCATTCCATTCAATTCCATTCCATTCCATTCCATTCCATTTCAATTCCATTCCATTCCATTCCGTTCCATTCCATTCCATTCCATTCCATTCTACTCGGGTTGATTCCATTCTATTCCATTCCATTCCATTCGATTCCATTCTATTCCATTCGATTCCATTCGATTCCATTCCATTCCATTCCATTCCATTCCATTCCATTCCATTCCATTCCATTCCATTCCATTGAATTCCATTCCATTCCATTCCATTCCATTGAATTCCATTCCATTCCATTCCACTCGATTCCATTCCATTCCATGGAATTCCATTCCATTCCATTCCATTCCATTCCATTCCATTCCATTCCATTCCATTGAATTCCATTGAATTCCATTCCATTCCATTGAATTCCATTCCTTTCCATTCCATTCCTTTGAATTCCGTTCAATTCCATTCCATTCCATTCCATTCCATTCCATTCCATTCAATTCGAATTCCATTCCATTTCATTCCATTCCATTCCATTCCATTCGAATTCCATTCCATTCCATTCCATTTCATTCCATTCCATTCCATTCCATCGAATTCCATTCCATTCCATTGAATTCCATTCCATTCCATTGAATTCCATTCCATTCCATTCCATTCCATTCCATTCCATTCCATCGAATTCCATTCCATTCCGTTCCATTTCATTCAATTCTATTCCATTCCATTCCATTCCATTCCATTGCATTCTACTCGGGTTGATTCCATTCTATTCCATTCCATTCCATTCGATTCCATTGGATTCCATTCGATTCCATTCCATTCCATTCCATTCCATTCCATTCCATTCCATTCCATTGAATTCCATTCCATTCCATTCCATTCCACTGAATTCCATTCCATTCCGTTCCGTTCCGTTCCGTTCCGTTCCGTTCAATTCCATTCCATTCCATTCCATTGAATTCCGTTCCATTCCATTGAATTCCATTCCATTCCGTTCCATTGCATTGAATTCCGTTCCGTTCCGTTCCTTTCCGTTCCGTTCCATTCCGTTCCATTCCGTTCCATTCCGTTCTACTCGGGTTGTTTCCATTCTATTCCATTCCATTCCATTCCATTCCATTCCATTCCATTCCATTCCATTCCGTTCTACTCGGATTCATTCCATTCCATTCCGTTCCGTTCCGTTCCGTTCTGTTCCATTCCTTTCTACTTGTGTTGATTCCATTCCATTCCATTCTATTCCATTGAATTCCATTCAATAGAATTCCATTCCATTCCATTCCATTCCATTCCATTGAATTCCATTCCATTCCATTCCATTCCATTCCATTCCATTCCATTCCATTCCATTCCATTCAATTGAATTCCTTTCCATTCCATTCCATTCGATTCCATTCCATTCCATTGAATTCCATTCCATTCCATTCCATTCCATTCCATTCCATTGAATTCCATTGATTTCCATTCCATTGAATTCCATTCCATTCCATTGAATTCCATTCCATTCCATTCCATTCCATTCCGTTCCATTCCATTCCGTTCCATTCCATTCCATTCCTTTCCATTCCATTCCGTTCCGTTCCATTCCTTTCCATTCCGTTCCATTCCATTGAATTCCGTTCCATTGCATTGAATTCCGTTCCATTCCATTCCATTCCTTTCCGTTCCGTTCCATTCCGTTCCGTTCCGTTCCGTTCCATTCTACTCGGGTTGATTCCATTCTATTCCATTCCATTCCATTCGATTCCATTCTATTCCATTCGATTCCATTCGATTCAATTCGATTCCATTCCATTCCATTCCATTCCATTCCATTGAATTCCATTCCATTCCATTCCGTTCCATTCCATTCCGTTCCATTCCATTCCATTCCATTCCATTCCTTTCCGTTCCGTTCCGTTCCGTTCCGTTCCATTCCGTTCCGTTCTACTCGGATTGATTCCATTCTATTCCATTCCATTCCATTCGATTCCATTCGATTCCATTCGATTCCATTCGATTCCATTCGATTCCATTCCATTCCATTCCATTCCATTCCATTGAATTCCATTCCATTCCATTCCATTCCATTCCATTCCATTCCATTCCATTCCATTCCATTCCATTGAATTCTGTTCCATTCAATTCCATTCCATTCCATTGCGTTCTACTCGGGTTGATTCCATTCTATTCCATTCCGTTCCGTTCCGTTCCTTTCCGTTCCATTCCATTCCACTCGGGTTGATTCCATTCTATTCCATTCCATTGCATTCGATTCCATTCGATTCCATTCGATTCCATTCGATTCCATTCGATTCCATTCGATTCCATTCGATTCCATTCCATTCCATTGAATTCCGTTCCATTCCATTCCATTCCATTGAATTCCGTTCCATTCCATTCAATTCCATTCCATTCCATTCCATTCCATTTGAATTCCATTCCATTCCATTCCGTTCCATTCCATTCCATTCCATTCCATTCCATCGAATTCCATTCCATTCCATTCCATTCCATTCCATTCCATTCCATTCCATTCCATTCCATTCCATTCCATTCTACTCGGGTTGATTCCATTCTATTACATTCCATTCCATTCGATTCCATTCTATTCCATTCGATTCCATTCGATTCAATTCGATTCCATTCCATTCCATTCCATTCCATTGAATTCCATTCCATTCCATTGAATTCCATTCCATTCCATTCCATTCCATTGAATTCCATTCCATTCCATTCCACTCGATTCCATTCCATTCCATGGAATTCCATTCCATTCCATTCCATTCCATTCCATTCCATTCCATTCCATTCCATTCCATTGAATTCCATTGAATTCCATTCCATTCCATTGAATTCCATTCCTTTCAATTCCATTCCATTGAATTCCGTTCAATTCCATTCCATTCCATTCCATTCCATTCCATTCCATTCCATTGGAATTCCATTCCATTCCATTCCATTCCATTCCATTCCATTCGAATTCCATTCCATTCCATTCCATTTCATTCCATTCCATTCCATTCCATCGAATTCCATTCCATTCCATGGAATTCCATTCCATTCCATTCCATTCCATTCCATTCCATTCCATTCCATTCCATTCCATCGAATTCCATTCCATTCCATTCCATTCCATTCCATTCCATTCCATTCCATTCCATTCCATTCCATTCCATTCCATTCTACTCGGGTTGATTCCATTCTATTACATTCCATTCCATTCGATTCCATTCGATTCCATTCGATTCCATTCGATTCCATTCCATTCCATTCCATTCAATTGAATTCCATTCCATTCCATTCCATTCCATTCCATTCCATTCCATCGAATTCCATTCCATTCCATTCCATTCCATTCCATTCCATTCCATTGAATTCCATTCCATTCCATTGAATTCCATTCCATTCCATTCCATTCCATTGAATTCCGTTCCATTGAATTCCATTCCTTTCCGTTCCGTTCCGTTCCGTTCTGTTCCATTCTACTCGGGTTGATTCCATTCTATTCCTTTACATTCCATTCGATTCCATTCGATTCCATTCCATTCCATTCCATTTGAATTCCATTGCTTTCCATTCCATTCCATTCCATTCCATTCCATTCCATTCCATTCCATCGAATTCCATTCCATTCGATTCCATTCCATTCCATTCCATTCCATTCCATTCCATTCTACTCGGGTTGATTCCATTCTATTCCATTCCATTCCATTCGATTCCATTCGATTCCATTCGATTCCATTCCATTCCATTCCATTCCATTCCATTCCATTCAATTGAATTCCATTCCATTCCATTCCATTCCATTCCATTCCATTCCATTCCATTCCATTCCATTCCATTACGTTCCGTTCCATTCCGTTCCGTTCCGTTCTACTCGGATTGATTCCATTCTATTCCATTCCATTCCATTCGATTCCATTCGATTCCATTCGATTCCATTCCATTCCAATCCATTCCATTCCATTCCATTGAATTCCATTCCATTCCACTCCATTCCATTCCATTGAATTCCATTCCATTCCATTCCATTCCATTGAATTCTGTTCCATTCCATTCCATTCCATTCCATTCCGTTCTACTCGGGTTGATTCCATTCTATTCCATTCCGTTCCGTTCCGTTCCGTTCCGTTCCGTTCCGTTCCATTCCACTCGGGTTGATTCCATTCTATTCCATTCCATTCCATTTGATTCCATTCGATTCCATTCGATTCCATTCCATTCCATTGAATTCCATTCCATTCCATTCCATTCCATTCCATTGAATTCCGTTCCATTCCATTCAATTCTATTCCATTCCATTCCATTCCATTCCATTCAATTCTACTCGGGTTGATTCCATTCTATTCCATTCCATTCCATTCGATTCCATTCGATTACATTCGATTCCATTCCATTCCATTCCATTCCATTCCATTCCATTCCATTCCATTCCATTGAATTCCATTCCATTCCATTCCATTCCACTGAATTCCGTTCCATTCCGTTCCGTTCCGTTCCGTTCCGTTCCGTTCCATTCCATTCCATTCCATTCCATTGAATTCCGTTCCATTCCATTGAATTCCATTCCATTCCGTTCCATTGCATTGAATTCCGTTCCGTTCCGTTCCTTTCCGTTCCGTTCCATTCCGTTCCATTCCGTTCCATTCCGTTCTACTCGGGTTGTTTCCATTCTATTCCATTCCATTCCATTCCATTCCATTCCATTCCATTCCATTCCATTCCGTTCTACTCGGATTCATTCCATTCCATTCCGTTCCGTTCCGTTCCATTCCTTTCTACTTGTGTTGATTCCATTCCATTCCATTCTATTCCATTGAATTCCATTCAATAGAATTCCATTCCATTCCATTCCATTCCATTCCATTGAATTACATTCCATTCCATTCCATTCCATTCCATTGCATTCCATTCCATTCCATTCCATTCAATTGAATTCCTTTCCATTCCATTCCATTCGATTCCATTCCATTCCATAGAATTCCATTCCATTCCATTCCATTCCATTCCATTCCATTGAATTCCATTGAATTCCATTCCATTGAATTCCATTCCATTCCATTGAATTCCATTCCATTCCATTCCATTCCATTCCGTTCCGTTCCATTCCATTCCGTTCCATTCCATTCCATTCCTTTCCATTCCATTCCGTTCCGTTCCATTCCTTTCCATTCCGTTCCATTCCATTGAATTCCGTTCCATTGCATTGAATTCCGTTCCATTCCATTCCATTCCTTTCCGTTCCGTTCCATTCCGTTCCGTTCCGTTCCGTTCCGTTCTACTCGGGTTGATTCCATTCTATTCCATTCCATTCCATTCGATTCCATTCTATTCCATTCGACTCCATTCGATTCAATTCGATTCCATTCCATTCCATTCCATTCCATTCCATTCCATTCCATTCCATTGAATTCCATTCCATTCCATTCCGTTCCATTCCATTCCGTTCCATTCCCTTCCATTCCATTCCATTCCATTCCATTCCATTCCATTCCATTACGTTCCGTTCCATTCCGTTCCATTCCGTTCCATTCCATTGAATTCCGATCCATTGCATTGAATTCCGTTCCATTCCATTCCATTCCATTCCTTTCCGTTCCGATCCGTTCCGTTCCGTTCCATTCCGTTCCGTTCTACTCGGATTGATTCCATTCTATTCCATTCCATTCCATTCGATTCCATTCGATTCCATTCGATTCCATTCGATTCCATTCGATTCCATTCGATTCCATTCGATTCCATTCCATTCCATTCCATTCCATTCCATTGAATTCCATTCCATTCCATTCCATTCCATTCCATTCCATTCCATTCCATTCCATTCCATTGAATTCTGTTCCATTCAATTCCATTCCATTCCATTCCGTTCTACTCGGGTTGATTCCATTCTATTCCATTCCGTTCCGTTCCGTTCCGTTCTGTTCCTTTCCGTTCCATTCCATTCCACTAGGGTTGGTTCCATTCTATTCCATTCCATTGCATTCGATTCCATTCGATTCCATTCGATTCCATTCGATTCCATTCGATTCCATTCCATTCCATTGAATTCCTTTCCATTCCATTCCATTCCATTGAATTCCGTTCCATTCCATTCAATTCCATTCCATTCCATTCCATTCCATTTGAATTCCATTCCATTCCATTCCGTTCCATTCCATTCCATTCCATTCCATTCCATTCCATTCCATTCCATTCTACTCGGGTTGATTCCATTCTATTACATTCCATTCCATTCGATTCCATTCGATTCCATTCCATTCCATTCCATTCCATTCCATTCCATTCCATTCTACTCGGGTTGATTCCATTCTATTCCATTCCATTCCATTCGATTCCATTCCATTCCATTCGATTCCATTCGATTCCATTCCATTCCATTCCATTCAATTGAATTCCATTCCATTCCATTCCATTCCATTCCATTCCATTGAATTCCATTGAATTCCATTCCATTGAATTCCATTCCATTCCATTGAATTCCATTCCATTCCATTCCATTCCATTCCGTTCCATTCCATTCCATTCCATTCCATTCCATTCCTTTCCATTCCATTCCGTTCCATTCCATTCCTTTCCATTCCGTTCCATTCCATTGTATTCCGTTCCATTGCATTGAATTCCGTTCCATTCCATTCCATTCCTTTCGGTTCCGTTCCATTCCGTTCCATTCCGTTCCGTTCCGTTCTACTCGGGTTGTTTCCATTCTATTCCATCCCATTCCATTCGATTCCATTCTATTCCATTCGATTCCATTCGATTCAATTCGATTCCATTCCATTCCATTCCATTCCATTCCATTCCATTCCATTCCATTGAATTCCATTCCATTCCATTCCGTTCCATTCCATTCCGTTCCATTCCATTCCATTCCATTCCATTCCATTCCATTCCATTACGTTCCGTTCCACTCCGTTCCATTCCGTTCCATTCCATTGAATTCCGATCCATTGCATTGAATTCCATTCCATTCCATTCCATTCCATTCCATTCCATTCCATTGAATTCCATTCCATTCCATTCCATTCCATTGAATTCTGTTCCATTCAATTCCATTCCATTCCATTCCGTTCTACTCGGGTTGATTCCATTCTATTCCATTCCGTTCCGTTCCGTTCCGTTCCGTTCCTTTCCGTTCCATTCCATTCCACTCGGGTTGGTTCCATTCTATTCCATTCCATTGCATTCGATTCCATTCGATTCCATTCGATTCCATTCGATTCCATTCCATTCCATTCGATTCCATTCGATTCCATTCCATTCCATTGAATTCCGTTCCATTCCATTCCATTCCATTGAATTCCGTTCCATTCCATTCAATTCCATTCCATTCCATTCCATTCCATTTGAATTCCATTCCATTCCATTCCGTTCCATTCCATTCCATTCCATTCCATTCCATTCCATTCCATTCCATTCTACTCGGGTTGATTCCATTCTATTCCATTCCATTCCATTCGATTCCATTCGATTCCATTCGATTCCATTCGATTCCATTCCATTCCATTCCATTCCATTCCATTCCATTCCATTGAATTCCATTCCATTGAATTCCATTCCATTCCATTGAATTCCAGTCCATTCCATTCCATTCCATTGAAGTCCGTTCCATTCCATTCCATTCCATTCCATTCCATTCCATTGAATTCCATACCATGGAATTCCATTCCATTCCATTCCATTCCATTGAATTCCATTCCAGTCCGTTCCATTCCGTTCCGTTCCGTTCCGTTCCGTTCCATTCCATTCCATTCCATTCCATGGAATTCCATTCCATTCCATTCCATTCCATTCCGTTCCATTCCATTCCGTTCCATTCCATTCCATTCCATTCCATTCCGTTCCGTTCCATTCCGTTCCATTCCGTTCCATTCCATTGAATTCCGTTCCATTGCATTGAATTCCGTTCCATTCCATTCCATTCCTTTCCGTTCCGTTCCGTTCCGTTCCGTTCCGTTCCGTTCTACTCGGGTTGATTCCATTCTATTCCATTCCATTCCATTCGATTCCATTCTATTCCATTCGATTCCATTCTATTCAATTCGATTCCATTCCATTCCATTGCATTCCATTCCATTCCATTGAATTCCATTCCATTCCATTGAATTCCATTCCTTTCCATTCCATTCCATTGAATTCCGTTCAATTCCATTCCATTCCATTCCATTCCATTCCATTCCATTCCAT
This sequence comes from Gorilla gorilla gorilla, assembly GCF_029281585.2. Classification (NCBI taxonomy): domain Eukaryota; kingdom Metazoa; phylum Chordata; class Mammalia; order Primates; family Hominidae; genus Gorilla; species Gorilla gorilla. The sequence continues at coordinate 59,750,492 of NC_073242.2, forward strand.
TCGAATTCCATTCCATTCCATTCCGTTCCATTCCATTCCATTCCATTCCATTCCATTCCATTCCATTCCATTCTACTCGGGTTGATTCCATTCTATTCCATTCCATTCCATTCGATTCCATTCGATTACTTTCGATTCCATTCCATTCCATTCCATTCCATTGAATTCCGTTCCATTGAATTCCATTCCTTTACGTTCCGTTCCATTCCGTTCTGTTCCATTCTACTCGGGTTGATTCCATTCTATTCCTTTACATTCCATTCGATTCCATTTGATTCCATTCCATTCCATTCCATTTGAATTCCATTGCATTCCATTCCATTCCATTCCATTCCATTCCATTCCATTCCATCGAATTCCATTCCATTCGATTCCATTCCATTCCATTCCATTCCATTCCATTCCATTCTACTCGGGTTGATTCCATTCTATTCCATTCCATTCCATTTGATTCCATTCGATTCCATTCGATTCCATTCGATTCCATTCCATTCCATTCCATTCAATTGAATTCCATTCCATTCCGTTCCATTCCATTCCATTCCTTTCCATTCCATTCCGTTCCGTTCCATTCCTTTCCATTCCGTTCCTTTCCATTGAATTCCGTTCCATTGCATTGAATTCCGTTCCATTCCATTCCATTCCTTTCCGTTCCGTTCCATTCCGTTCCGTTCCGTTCCGTTCCGTTCTACTCGGGTTGATTCCATTCTATTCCATTCCATTCCATTCGATTCCATTCTATTCCATTCGATTCCATTCGATTCAATTCGATTCCATTCCATTCCATTCCATTCCATTGAATTCCATTCCATTCCATTCCATTCCATTCCATTGAATTCCATTCCATTCCATTCCATTCCATTGAATTCTGTTCCATTCAATTCCATTCCATTCCGTTCCATTCCATTCCATTCCATTCCATTCCATTCCTTTCCATTCCATTCCGTTCCATTCCATTCCTTTCCATTCCGTTCCATTCCATTGTATTCCGTTCCATTGCATTGAATTCCGTTCCATTCCATTCCATTCCTTTCGGTTCCGTTCCATTCCGTTCCATTCCGTTCCGTTCCGTTCTACTCGGGTTGTTTCCATTCTATTCCATCCCATTCCATTCGATTCCATTCTATTCCATTCGATTCCATTCGATTCAATTCGATTCCATTCCATTCCATTCCATTCCATTCCATTCCATTCCATTCCATTGAATTCCATTCCATTCCATTCCGTTCCATTCCATTCCGTTCCATTCCATTCCATTCCATTCCATTCCATTCCATTCCATTACGTTCCGTTCCACTCCGTTCCATTCCGTTCCATTCCATTGAATTCCGATCCATTGCATTGAATTCCATTCCATTCCATTCCATTCCATTCCATTCCATTCCATTGAATTCCATTCCATTCCATTCCATTCCATTGAATTCTGTTCCATTCAATTCCATTCCATTCCATTCCGTTCTACTCGGGTTGATTCCATTCTATTCCATTCCGTTCCGTTCCGTTCCGTTCCGTTCCTTTCCGTTCCATTCCATTCCACTCGGGTTGGTTCCATTCTATTCCATTCCATTGCATTCGATTCCATTCGATTCCATTCGATTCCATTCGATTCCATTCCATTCCATTCGATTCCATTCGATTCCATTCCATTCCATTGAATTCCGTTCCATTCCATTCCATTCCATTGAATTCCGTTCCATTCCATTCAATTCCATTCCATTCCATTCCATTCCATTTGAATTCCATTCCATTCCATTCCGTTCCATTCCATTCCATTCCATTCCATTCCATTCCATTCCATTCCATTCTACTCGGGTTGATTCCATTCTATTCCATTCCATTCCATTCGATTCCATTCGATTCCATTCGATTCCATTCGATTCCATTCCATTCCATTCCATTCCATTCCATTCCATTCCATTGAATTCCATTCCATTGAATTCCATTCCATTCCATTGAATTCCAGTCCATTCCATTCCATTCCATTGAAGTCCGTTCCATTCCATTCCATTCCATTCCATTCCATTCCATTGAATTCCATACCATGGAATTCCATTCCATTCCATTCCATTCCATTGAATTCCATTCCAGTCCGTTCCATTCCGTTCCGTTCCGTTCCGTTCCGTTCCATTCCATTCCATTCCATTCCATGGAATTCCATTCCATTCCATTCCATTCCATTCCGTTCCATTCCATTCCGTTCCATTCCATTCCATTCCATTCCATTCCGTTCCGTTCCATTCCGTTCCATTCCGTTCCATTCCATTGAATTCCGTTCCATTGCATTGAATTCCGTTCCATTCCATTCCATTCCTTTCCGTTCCGTTCCGTTCCGTTCCGTTCCGTTCCGTTCTACTCGGGTTGATTCCATTCTATTCCATTCCATTCCATTCGATTCCATTCTATTCCATTCGATTCCATTCTATTCAATTCGATTCCATTCCATTCCATTGCATTCCATTCCATTCCATTGAATTCCATTCCATTCCATTGAATTCCATTCCTTTCCATTCCATTCCATTGAATTCCGTTCAATTCCATTCCATTCCATTCCATTCCATTCCATTCCATTCCATTCGAATTCCATTCCATTCCATTCCGTTCCATTCCATTCCATTCCATTCCATTCCATTCCATTCCATTCCATTCTACTCGGGTTGATTCCATTCTATTCCATTCCATTCCATTCGATTCCATTCGATTACTTTCGATTCCATTCCATTCCATTCCATTCCATTGAATTCCGTTCCATTGAATTCCATTCCTTTACGTTCCGTTCCATTCCGTTCTGTTCCATTCTACTCGGGTTGATTCCATTCTATTCCTTTACATTCCATTCGATTCCATTTGATTCCATTCCATTCCATTCCATTTGAATTCCATTGCATTCCATTCCATTCCATTCCATTCCATTCCATTCCATTCCATCGAATTCCATTCCATTCGATTCCATTCCATTCCATTCCATTCCATTCCATTCCATTCTACTCGGGTTGATTCCATTCTATTCCATTCCATTCCATTTGATTCCATTCGATTCCATTCGATTCCATTCGATTCCATTCCATTCCATTCCATTCAATTGAATTCCATTCCATTCCGTTCCATTCCATTCCATTCCTTTCCATTCCATTCCGTTCCGTTCCATTCCTTTCCATTCCGTTCCTTTCCATTGAATTCCGTTCCATTGCATTGAATTCCGTTCCATTCCATTCCATTCCTTTCCGTTCCGTTCCATTCCGTTCCGTTCCGTTCCGTTCCGTTCTACTCGGGTTGATTCCATTCTATTCCATTCCATTCCATTCGATTCCATTCTATTCCATTCGATTCCATTCGATTCAATTCGATTCCATTCCATTCCATTCCATTCCATTGAATTCCATTCCATTCCATTCCATTCCATTCCATTGAATTCCATTCCATTCCATTCCATTCCATTGAATTCTGTTCCATTCAATTCCATTCCATTCCATTCCGTTCTACTCGGGTTGATTCCATTCTATTCCATTCCGTTCCGTTCCGTTCCGTTCCGTTCCGTTCCATTCCACTCGTGTTGATTCCATTCTATTCCATTCCATTCCATTCGATTCCATTCGATTCCAATCGATTCCATTCGATTCCATTCGATTCCATTCGATTGCATTCCATTCCATTGAATTCCATTCCATTCCATTCCATTCCATTGAATTCCGTTCCATTCCATTCAATTCCATTCCATTCCATTCCATTCCATTCCAATCCATTCCATTCCATTCCATTGAATTCCATTCCATTCCGTTCCGTTCCGTTCCGTTCCGTGCCGTTCCGTTCCATTCCATTCCATTCCATTCCATTGAATTCCGTTCCATTCCATTGAATTCCATTCCATTCCGTTCCATTCCATTGAATTCCGTTCCGTTCCGTTCCGTTCCATTCCATTCCATTCCGTTCCATTCCGTTCTACTCGGGTTGATTCCATTCTATTCCATTCCATTCCATTCGATTCCATTCCATTCCATTCCATTCCGTTCTACTCGGGTTCATTCCATTCCATTCCGTTCCGTTCCGTTCCGTTCCGTTCCGTTCCATTCCATTCCGTTCCATTCCATTGAATTCCGTTCCATTCCATTGAATTCCATTCCATTCCATTCCATTCCATTCCATTGAATTCCATTCCATTCCATTGCATTCCATTGAAGTCCGTTCCATTCCATTCCATTCCATTCCATTCCATTCCATTGAATTCCATACCATTGAATTCCATTCCATTCCATTCCATTCCATTCCATTCCATTCCAGTCCGTTCCGTTCCGTTCCGTTCCGTTCCGTTCCGTTCCATTCCATTCCATTCCATTCCATGGAATTCCATTCCATTCCATTCCATTCCATGGAATTCCATTCCATTCCATTCCATTCCATTCCGTTCCATTCCATTCCGTTCCATTCCATTCCATTCCATTCCATTCCGTTCCGTTCCATTCCGTTCCATTCCGTTCCATTCCATTGAATTCCGTTCCATTGCATTGAATTCCGTTCCATTCCATTCCATTGCTTTCCGTTCCGTTCCGTTCCGTTCCGTTCCGTTCTACTCGGGTTGATTCCATTCTGTTCCATTCCATTCCATTCGATTCCATTCTATTCCATTCGATTCCATTCGATTCAATTCGATTCCATTCCATTCCATTGAATTCCATTCCATTCCATTGAATTCCATTCCATTCCATTCCATTGAATTCCATTCCATTCCATTGAATTCCATTCCATTCCATTCCATTCGATTCCATTCCATTCCATGGAATTCCATTCCATTCCATTCCATTCCTTTCCATTCCATTCCATTCCATTCCATTCCATTGAATTCCATTGAATTCCATTCCATTCCATTGAATTCCATTCCTTTCCATTCCATTCCATTGAATTCCGTTCAATTCCATTCCATTCCATTCCATTCCATTCCATTCCATTCGAATTGCATTCCATTCCATTCCATTCCATTCCATTCCATTCCATTCCATTCCTTTCCATTCCATTCCATTCTACTCGGGTTGATTCCATTCTATTCCATTCCATTCCATTCGATTCCATTCGATTCCTTTCGATTCCATTCCATTCCATTCCATTCCATTGAATTCCGTTGCATTGAATTCCATTCCTTTCCGTTCCGTTCCGTTCCGTTCTGTTCCATTCTACTCGGGTTGATTCCATTCTATTCCTTTACATTCCATTCGATTCCATTCGATTCCATTCCATTCCATTCCATTTGAATTCCATTGCATTGCATTCCATTCCATTCCATTCCATTCCATTCCATTTGAATTCCATTGCATTCCATTCCATTCCATTCCATTCCATTCCATCGAATTCCATTCCATTCGATTCCATTCCATTCCATTCCATTCCATTCCATTCCATTCTAGTCGGGTTGATTCCATTCTATTCCATTCCATTCCATTCGATTCCATTCGATTCCATTCGATTCCATTCGATTCCATTCCATTCCATTCCATTCAATTGAATTCCATTCCATTCCATTCCATTCCATTCCATTCCATTCCATTGAATTCCATTGAATTCCATTCCATTGAATTCCATTCCATTCCATTGAATTCCATTCCATTCCATTCCATTCCATTCCATTCCGTTCCATTCCATTCCGTTCCATTCCATTCCATTCCTTTCCATTCCATTCCGTTCCGTTCCATTCCTTTCCATTCCGTTCCATTCCATTGAATTCCGTTCCATTGCATTGAATTCCGTTCCATTCCATTCCATTCCTTTCCGTTCCGTTCCATTCCGTTCCGTTCCGTTCCGTTCCGTTCTACTCGGGTTGATTCCATTCTATTCCATTCCATTCCATTCGATTCCATTCTATTCCATTCGATTCCATTCGATTCAATTCGATTCCATTCCATTCCATTCCATTCCATTCCATTCCATTCCATTCCATTCCATTCCATTGAATTCCATTCCATTCCATTCCATTCCATTCCATTCCGTTCTACTCGGGTTGATTCCATTCTATTCCATTCCGTTCCGTTCCGTTCCGTTCCGTTCCGTTCCATTCCATTCCACTCGGGTTGGTTCCATTCTATTCCATTCCATTGCATTCGATTCCATTCGATTCCATTCGATTCCATTCGATTCCATTCGATTCCATTCGATTCCATTCGATTCCATTCCATTCCATTGAATTCCGTTCCATTCCATTCCATTCCATTGAATTCCGTTCCATTCCATTCAATTCCATTCCATTCCATTCCATTCCATTTGAATTCCATTCCATTCCATTCCATTCCATTCCATTCCGTTCCATTCCATTCCATTCCTTTCCATTCCATTCCGTTCCGTTCCATTCCTTTCCATTCCGTTCCATTCCATTGAATTCCGTTCCATTGCATTGAATTCCGTTCCATTCCATTCCATTCCTTTCCGTTCCGTTCCATTCCGTTCCGTTCCGTTCCGTTCTACTCGGGTTGATTCCATTCTATTCCATTCCATTCCATTCGATTCCATTCTATTCCATTCGATTCCATTCGATTCAATTCGATTCCATTCCATTCCATTCCATTCCATTCCATTCCATTCCATTCCATTGAATTCCATTCCATTCCATTCCATTCCATTCCATTCCATTCCATTCCATTCCATTGAATTCCATTCCATTCCATTCCATTCCATTGAATTCTGTTCCATTCAATTCCATTCCATTCCATTCCGTTCTACTCGGGTTGATTCCATTCTATTCCATTCCGTTCCGTTCCGTTCCGTTCCGTTCCTTTCCGTTCCATTCCATTCCACTCGGGTTGGTTCCATTCTATTCCATTCCATTGCATTCGATTCCATTCGATTCCATTCGATTCCATTCGATTCCATTCGATTCCATTCGATTCCATTCGATTCCATTCCATTCCATTGAATTCCGTTCCATTCCATTCCATTCCATTGAATTCCGTTCCATTCCATTCAATTCCATTCCATTCCATTCCATTCCATTTGAATTCCATTCCATTCCATTCCGTTCCATTCCATTCCATTCCATTCCATTCCATTCCATTCCATTCCATTCCATTCTACTCGGGTTGATTCCATTCTATTCCATTCCATTCCATTCGATGCCATTCGATTCCATTCGATTCCATTCCATTCCATTCCATTCCATTCCATTGAATTCCATTCCATTGAATTCCATTCCATTCCATTGAATTCCATTCCATTCCATTCCATTCCATTGAAGTCCGTTCCATTCCATTCCATTCCACTCCATTCCATTCCATTGAATTCCATACCATTGAATTCCATTCCATTCCATTCCATTCCATTGAATTCCATTCCAGTCCGTTCCGTTCCGTTCCGTTCCGTTCCGTTCCGTTCCATTCCATTCCATTCCATTCCATGGAATTCCATTCCATTCCATTCCATTCCATGGAATTCCATTCCATTCCATTCCATTCCATGGAATTCCATTCCATTCCATTCCATTCCATGGAATTCCATTCCATTCCATTCCATTCCATTCCGTTCCATTCCATTCCGTTCCATTCCATTCCATTCCATTCCATTCCGTTCCGTTCCATTCCATTCCATTCCGTTCCATGCCATTGAATTCCGTTCCATTGCATTGAATTCCGTTCCATTCCATTCCATTCCTTTCAGTTCCGTTCCGTTCCGTTCCGTTCCGTTCCGTTCTACTCGGGTTGATTCCATTCTATTCCATTCCATTCCATTCGATTCCATTCTATTCCATTCGATTCCATTCGATTCAATTCGATTCCATTCCATTCCATTCCATTCCATTCCATTCCATTGAATTCCATTCCATTCCATTCCATTCCATTCCATTCCATTCCATTCCATTGAATTCCATTCCATTCCATTGAATTCCATTCCATTCCATTCCATTCGATTCCATTCCATTCCATTCCATTCCATTCCATTCCATTCCATTCCATTGAATTCCATTCCATTGAATTCCATTCCATTCCATTGAATTCCATTCCAATCCATTCCATTCCATTGAATTCCGTTCCATTCCATTCCATTCCGTTCCATTCCATTTGAATTCCATTCCATTCCATTCCATTCCATTCCATTCCATTCTACTCGGGTTGATTCCATTCTATTCCATTCCATTCCATTCGATTCCATTCGATGCCATTCGATTCCATTCGATTCCATTCGATTCCATTCCATTCCATTCCATTCCATTCCATTGAATTCCATTCCATTGAATTCCATTCCATTCCATTGAATTCCATTCCATTCCATTCCATTCCACTGAAGTCCGTTCCATTCCATTCCATTCCACTCCATTCCATTCCATTGAATTCCATACCATTGAATTCCATTCCATTCCATTCCATTCCATTTAATTCCATTCCAGTCCGTTCCGTTCCGTTCCGTTCCGTTCCGTTCCGTTCCATTCCATTCCATTCCATTCCATGGAATTCCATTCCATTCCATTCCATTCCATGGAATTCCATTCCATTCCATTCCATTCCATTCCGTTCCATTCCATTCCGTTCCATTCCATTCCATTCCATTCCATTCCGTTCCGTTCCATTCCATTCCATTCCGTTCCATTCCATTGAATTCCGTTCCATTGCATTGAATTCCGTTCCATTCCATTCCATTCCTTTCAGTTCCGTTCCGTTCCGTTCCGTTCCGTTCCGTTCTACTCGGGTTGATTCCATTCTATTCCATTCCATTCCATTCGATTCCATTCTATTCCATTCGATTCCATTCGATTCAATTCGATTCCATTCCATTCCATTCCATTCCATTCCATTCCATTGAATTCCATTCCATTCCATTCCATTCCATTCCATTCCATTCCATTGAATTCCATTCCATTCCATTGAATTCTATTCCATTCCATTCCATTCGATTCCATTCCATTCCATTCCATTCCATTCCATTCCATTCCATTCCATTCCATTGAATTCCATTCCATTGAATTCCATTCCATTCCATTGAATTCCATTCCAATCCATTCCATTCCATTGAATTCCGTTCCATTGCATTCCATTCCGTTCCATTCCATTTGAATTCCATTCCATTCCATTCCATTCCATTCCATTCTACTCGGGTTGATTCCATTCTATTCCATTCCATTCCATTCGATTCCATTCGATTCCATTCCATTCCATTCCATTCCATTCCATTCCATTCCATTGAATTCCATTCCATTGAATTCCATTCCATTCCATTGAATTCCATTCCAATCCATTCCATTCCATTGAATTCCGTTCCATTCCATTCCATTCCGTTCCATTCCATTTGAATTCCATTCCATTCCATTCCATTCCATTCCATTCTACTCGGGTTGATTCCATTCTATTCCATTCCATTCCATTCGATTCCATTCGATTCCATTCGATTCCATTCCATTCCATTCAATTCCATTGAATTCCATTCCATTCCATTCCATTCCATCCCATTCCATTGAATTCCATTCCATTCCATTCCATTCCATGGAATTCAATTCCATTCCATTCCATTCCATGGAATTCCATTCCATTCCATTGAATTCCATTCCATTCCATTCCGTTCCATTCCATTATGTTCCATTCCATTCCATTCCATTCCATTCCATTCCATTCCGTTCCGTTCCATTCCGTTCTATTCCGTTCCATTCCATTGAATTCCGATCCATTGCATTGAATTCCTTTCCATTCCATTCCATTCCTTTCCGTTCCGTTCCGTTCCGTTCTACTCGGGTTGATTCCATTCTATTCCATTCCATTCCATTCGATTCCATTCGATTCCATTCGATTCCAATCGATTCCATTCGATTCCATTCCATTCCATTCCATTCCATTCCATTGAATTCCTTTCCATTCCATTGAATTCCATTCCATTCCATTCCATTCGATTCCATTCGATTCCATTGAATTCCCTTCCATTCCATTCCTTTCCATTCCATTCCATTCCATTCCATTCCATTCCATTGAATTCCATTGAATTCCATTCCAATGAATTCCATTCCATTCCATTCCATTCCATTCCATTCCATTCCATTGAATTAATTTCCATTCCATTCCATTCCATTCCATTCCATTCTATTCCATCGAATTCCATTCCATTCCATTCCATTCCATTCCATTGAATTCCGTTCCATTCCATTGAATTCCATTCCATTTCGTTCCATTCCATTGAATTCTGTTCCGTTCCGTTCCATTCCGTTCCGTTCCATTCCGTTCCATTCCGTTCCTTTCCGTTCTACTCGGGTTGAATCCATTCTATTCCATTCCATTCCATTCGATTCCATTCGATTCCATTCGAATCCATTCGATTCCATTCGATTCCATTCGATTCCATTCCATTCCATTGAATTCCATTCCATTCCATTCCATTCCATTGAATTCCGTTCCATTCCATTCAATTCCATTCCATTCCATTCCTTTCCGTTCCATTCCGTTCCGTTCCGTTCCGTTCCGTTCTACTCGGGTTGTTTCCATTCTATTCCATTCCATTCCATTCGATTCCATTCTATTCCATTCGATTCCATTCGATTCAATTCGATTCAATTCCATTCCATTCCATTCCATTCCATTCCATTCCATTGAATTCCATTCCATTCCATTCCGTTCCATTCCATTCCGTTCCATTCCATTCCATTCCATTCCATTCCATTACATTACATTCCCTTCCATTCCGTTCCATTCCGTTCCATTCCATTGAATTCCGATCCATTGCATTGAATTCCGTTCCATTCCATTCCATTCCTTTCCGTTCCGTTCCGTTCCGTTCCGTTCAGTTCTACTCGGATTGATTCCATTCTATTCCATTCCATTCCATTCCATTCCATTCGATTCCATTCGATTCCATTCGACTCCATTCCATTCCATTCCATTCCATTCCATTCCATTCCATTCCATTCCATTCCATTCCATTGAACTCCATTCCATTCCATTCCATTCCATTCCATTCCATTCCATTCCATTGAATTCCATTCCATTCCATTCCATTCCATTGAATTCTGTTCCATTCCATTCCATTCCATTCCATTCCGTTCTACTCGGGTTGATTCCATTCTATTCCATTCCGTTCCGTTCCGTTCCGTTCCGTTCCATTCCACTCGGGTTGATTCCATTCTATTCCATTCCATTCCATTCCATTCCATTCCATTCCATTCGATTCCATTCGATTCCATTCGATTCCATTCGATTCCATTCCATTCCATTGAATTCCATTCCATTCCATTCCATTCCATTGAATTCCGTTCCATTCCATTCAATTCCATTCCATTCCATTCCATTCCATTCCATTTGAATTCCATTCCATTCCATTCCATTCCATTCCATTCCATTCCATTCCATTCCATTCCATTCCATTCTACTCGGGTTGATTACATTCTATTGCATTCCATTCCATTCGATTCCATTCGATTCCATTCGATTCCATTCGATTCCATTCCATTCCATTCCATTCAATTGAATTCCATTCCATTCCATTCCATTCCATTACATTCCATTGAATTCCATTCCATTCCATTCCATTCCATTCCATTCCATTCCATTCCATTGAATTCCGTTCCATTCCATTCCATTCCATTCCATTCCATTCCATTGAATTCCATTACATTGAATTCCATTCCATTCCATTCCATTCCATGGAATTCCATTCCATTCCGTTCCGTTCCATTCCGTTCCGTTCCGTACCGTTCCATTCCATTCCATTCCATTCCATTGAATTCCGTTCCATTCCATTGAATTCCATTCCATTCCGTTCCATTCCATTGAATTCCGTTCCGTTCCGTTCCGTTCCGTTCCGTTCCATTCCGTTCCATTCCGTTCCATTCCGTTCTACTCGGGTTGATTCCATTCTATTCCATTCCATTCCACTCGATTCCATTCCATTCGATTCCATTCCATTCCATTCCATTCCGTTCTACTCGGGTTCATTCCATTCCATTCCTTTCAGTTCCGTTCCGTTCCGTTCTACTCGGGTTGATTCCATTATATTCCATTCCATTCCATTCGATTCCATTCTATTCCATTCGATTCCATTCTATTCAATTCGATTCCATTCCATTCCATTCCATTCCATTCCATTCCATTCCATTGAATTCCATTCCATTCCATTCCGTTCCATTCCATTCCGTTCCATTCCATTCCATTCCATTCCATTCCATTCCATTCCATTCCATTCCGTTCTACTCGGGTTGATTCCATTCTATTCCATTCCGTTCCGTTCCGTTCCGTTCCGTTCCGTTCCATTCCACTCGGGTTGATTCCATTCTATTCCATTCCATTCCATTCCATTCCATTCCATTCCATTCCATTCGATTCCATTCGATTCCATTCGATTCCATTCGATTCCATTCCATTCCATTGAATTCCATTCCATTCCATTCCATTCCATTGAATTCAGTTCCATTCCATTCAATTCCATTCCATTCCATTCCATTCCATTCCATTTGAATTCCATTCCATTCCATTCCATTCCATTCCATTCCATTCCATTCCATTCCATTCCATTCCATTCTACTCGGGTTGATTCCATTCTATTACATTCCATTCCATTCGATTCCATTCGATTCCATTCGATTCCATTCGATTCCATTCCACTCCATTCCATTCAATTGAATTCCATTACATTCCATTCCATTTCATTCCATTCCATTGAATTCCATTCCATTCCATTCCATTCCATTCCATTCCATTCCATTCCATTGAATTCCGTTCCATTCCATTCCATTCCATTCCATTCCATTCCATTCCATTGAATTCCATTACATTGAATTCCATTCCATTCCATTCCATTCCATGGAATTCCATTCCATTCCGTTCGGTTCCATTCCGTTCCGTTCCGTACCGTTCCATTCCATTCCATTCCATTCCATTGAATTCCGTTCCATTCCATTGAATTCCATTCCATTCCGTTCCATTCCATTGAATTCCGTTCCGTTCCGTTCCGTTCCGTTCCGTTCCATTCCGTTCCATTCCGTTCCATTCCGTTCTACTCGGGTTGATTCCATTCTATTCCATTCCATTCCACTCGATTCCATTCCATTCGATTCCATTCCATTCCATTCCATTCCGTTCTACTCGGGTTCATTCCATTCCATTCCTTTCCGTTCCGTTCCGTTCCGTTCTACTCGGGTTGATTCCATTCTATTCCATTCCATTCCATTCGATTCCATTCTATTCCATTCGATTCCATTCTATTCAATTCGATTCCATTCCATTCCATTCCATTCCATTCCATTCCATTCCATTGAATTCCATTCCATTCCATTCCGTTCCATTCCATTCCGTTCCATTCCATTCCATTCCATTCCATTCCATTCCATTCCATTACGTTCCGTTCCATTCCGTTCCATTCCATTGAATTCCGATCCATTGCATTGAATTCCGTTCCATTCCATTCCATTCCTTTCCGTTCCGTTCCGTTCCGTTCCGTTCCGTTCCGTTCTACTCGGGTTGATTCCATTCTATTCCATTCCATTCCATTCGATTCCAATCTATTCCATTCGATTCCATTCGATTCAATTCGATTCCATTCCATTCCATTCCATTCCATTCCATTGAATTCCATTCCATTCCATTCCGTTCCATTCCATTCCGTTCCATTCCATTACGTTCCGTTCCATTCCTTTCCATTCCGTTCCATTCCATTGAATTCCGATCCATTGCATTGAATTCCGTTCCATTCCATTCCATTCCTTTCCGTTCCGTTCCGTTCCGTTCCATTCCGTTCTACTCGGATTGATTCCATTCTATTCCATTCCATTCCATTCGATTCCATTCGATTCCATTCCATTCCATTCCATTCCATTCCATTCCATTCCATTCCATTCCATTGAACTCCATTCCATTCCATTCCATTCCATTCCATTCCATTCCATTCCATTCCATTGAATTCCATTCCATTGCATTCCATTCCATTGAATTCTGTTCCATTCAATTCCATTCCATTCCATTCCGTTCTACTCGGGTTGATTCCATTCTATTCCATTCCGTTCCGTTCCGTTCCGTTCCGTTCCTTTCCGTTCCATTCCATTCCACTCGGGTTGGTTCCATTCTATTCCATTCCATTGCATTCGATTCCATTCGATTCCATTCGATTCCATTCGATTCCATTCGATTCCATTCGATTCCATTCGATTCCATTCCATTCCATTGAATTCCGTTCCATTCCATTCCATTCCATTGAATTCCGTTCCATTCCATTCCATTCCATTCCATTCCATTCCATTCCATTTGAATTCCATTCCATTCCATTCCGTTCCATTCCATTCCATTCCATTCCATTCCATTCTACTCGGGATGATTCCATTCTATTCCATTCCATTCCATTCGATTCCATTCGATTCCATTCGATTCCATTCGATTCCATTCCATTCCATTCCATTCCATTCCATTGAATTCCATTCCATTGAATTCCATTCCATTCCATTGAATTCCATTCCATTCCATTCCATTCCATTGAAGTCCGTTCCATTCCATTCCATTCCATTCCATTCCATTCCATTGAATTCCATACCATTGAATTCCATTCCATTCCATTCCATTCCATTGAATTCCATTCCAGTCCGTTCCGTTCCGTTCCGTTCCGTTCCGTTCCGTTCCATTCCATTCCATTCCGTTCCATGGAATTCCATTCCATTCCATTCCATTCCATTCCGTTCCATTCCATTCCGTTCCATTCCATTCCATTCCGTTCCGTTCCATTCCGTTCCATTCCGTTCCATTCCATTGAATTCCGTTCCATTGCATTGAATTCCGTTCCATTCCATTCAATTCCTTTCCGTTCCGTTCCGTTCCGTTCCGTTCCGTTCCGTTCTACTAGGGTTGATTCCATTCTATTCCATTCCATTCCATTCGATTCCATTCTATTCCATTCGATTCCATTCGATTCAATTCGATTCCATTCCATTCCATTCCATTCCATTCCATTCCATTGAATTCCATTCCATTCCATTCCATTGAATTCCATTCCATTCCATTCCATTGAATTCCATTCCATTCCATTGAATTCCATTCCATTCCATTCCATTCGATTCCATTCCATTCCATTGAATTCCATTCCATTCCATTCCATTCCATTCCATTCCATTCCATTGAATTCCATTCCATTGAATTCCATTCCATTCCATTGAATTCCATTCCAATCCATTCCATTCCATTGAATTCCGTTCCATTCCATTCCATTCCGTTCCATTCCATTTGAATTCCATTCCATTCCATTCCATTCCATTCCATTCTACTCGGGTTGATTCCATTCTATTCCATTCCATTCCATTCCATTCCATTCGATTCCATTCGATCCCATTCCATTCCATTCAATTCCATTGAATTCCATTCCATTCCATTCCATTCCATCCCATTCCATTGAATTCCATTCCATTCCATTCCATTCCATGGAATTCCATTCCATTCCATTGACTTCCATTCCATTCCATTCCGTTCCATTCCATTATGTTCCATTCCATTCCATTCCATTCCATTCAATTCCATTCCGTTCCGTTCCATTCCGTTCCATTCCGTTCCATTCCATTGAATTCTGATCCATTGCATTGAATTCCTTTCCATTCCATTCCATTCCTTTCCGTTCCGTTCCGTTCCCTTCTACTCGGGTTGATTCCATTCTATTCCATTCCATTCCATTCGATTCCATTCGATTCCATTCGATTCCATTCGATTCCATTCGATTCCATTCCATTCCATTCCATTCCATTCCATTCCATTCCATTGAATTCCTTTCCATTCCATTGAATTCCATTCCATTCCATTCCATTCCATTCCATTCGATTCCATTGAATTCCATTCCATTCCATTCCTTTCCATTCCATTGAATTCCATTCCATTCCATTCCATTCCATTCCATTCGATTCCATTGAATTCCATTCCATTCCATTCCTTTCCATTCCATTCCATTCCATTCCATTCCATTCCATTCCATTGAATTCCATTGAATTCCATTCCAATGAATTCCATTCCATTCCATTCCATTCCATTCCATTCCATTCCATTGAATTAATTTCCATTCCATTCCATTCCATTCCATTCCATTCTATTCCATCGAATTCCATTCCATTCCATTCCATTCCATTCCATTCCATTCCATTCCATTCCATTCCATTCCATTCCATTCTACTCGGGTTGATTCCATTCTATTTCATTCCATTCCATTCGATTCCATTCGATTCCATTCCATTCCATTCCATTCCATTCCATTCAATTGAATTCCATTCCATTCCATTCCATTCCATTCCATTCCATTCCGTTCCATTCCATTCCATCGAATTCCATTCCATTCCATTCCATTCCATTCCATTCCATTGAATTCCATTCCATTCCATTCCGTTCCGTTCCGTTCCGCTCCGTTTCGTTCCGTTCCGTTCCGTTCCATTCCATTCCATTCCATTCCATTGAATTCCGTTCCATTCCATTGAATTCCATTCCATTTCGTTCCATTCCATTGAATTCTGTTCCGTTCCGTTCCATTCCGTTCCGTTCCATTCCATTCCATTCCGTTCCTTTCCGTTCTACTCGGGTTGATTCCATTCTATTCCATTCCATTCCATTCGATTCCATTCGATTCCATTCGAATCCATTCGATTCCATTCGATTCCATTCGATTCCATTCCATTCCATTGAATTCCATTCCATTCCATTCCATTCCATTGAATTCCGTTCCATTCCATTCAATTCCATTCCATTCCATTCCTTTCCGTTCCGTTCCGTTCCGTTCCGTTCCGTTCCTTTCTACTCGGGTTGTTTCCATTCTATTCCATTCCATTCCATTCGATTCCATTCTATTCCATTCGATTCCATTCGATTCAATTCGATTCCATTCCATTCCATTCCATTCCATTCCATTGAATTCCATTCCATTCCATTCCGTTCCATTCCATTCCGTTCCATTCCATTCCATTCCATTCCATTCCATTACATTACATTCCCTTCCATTCCGTTCCATTCCGTTCCATTCCATTGAATTCCGATCCATTGCATGGAATTCCGTTCCATTCCATTCCATTCCTTTCCGTTCCGTTCCGTTCCGTTCGGTTCCGTTCTACTCGGATTGATTCCATTCTATTCCATTCCATTCCATTCGATTCCATTCGATTCCATTCGATTCCATTCGACTCCATTCCATTCCATTCCATTCCATTCCATTCCATTCCATTCCATTGAACTCCATTCCATTCCATTCAATTCCATTCCATTCCATTCCATTGAATTCCATTCCATTCCATTCCATTCCATTGAATTCTGTTCCATTCCATTCCATTCCATTCCATTCCGTTCTACTCGGGTTGATTCCATTCTATTCCATTCCGTTCCGTTCCGTTCCGTTCCGTTCCGTTCCATTCCACTCGGGTTGATTCCATTCTATTCTATTCCATTCCATTCCATTACACTCGATTCCATTAGATTCCATTCGATTCCATTCGATTCCATTCGATTCCATTCCATTCCATTGAATTCCATTCCATTCCATTGAATTCCGTTCCATTCCATTCAATTCCATTCCATTCCATTCCATTCCATTCCATTTGAATTCCATTCCATTCCATTCCATTCCATTCCATTCCATTCCATTCCATTCCATTCCATTCTACTCGGGTTGATTCCATTCTATTACATTCCATTCCATTCGATTCCATTCGATTCCAATCGATTCCATTCGATTCCATTCCATTCCATTCCATTCAATTGAATTCCATTCCATTCCATTGAATTCCATTCCATTCCATTCCGTTCCATTCCGTTCCGTTCCGTACCGTTCCATTCCATTCCATTCCATTCCATTGAATTCCGTTCCATTCCATTCAATTCCATTCCATTCCATTCCTTTCCGTTCCGTTCCGTTCCGTTCCGTTCCGTTCCGTTCTACTCGGGTTGTTTCCATTCTATTCCATTCCATTCCATTCGATTCCATTCTATTCCATTCGATTCCATTCGATTCAATTCGATTCCATTCCATTCCATTCCATTCCATTCCATTCCATTCCATTCCATTGAATTCCATTCCATTCCATTCCGTTCCATTCCATTCCGTTCCATTCCATTCCATTCCATTCCATTCCATTACATTACATTCCCTTCCATTCCGTTCCATTCCGTTCCATTCCATTGAATTCCGATCCATTGCATGGAATTCCGTTCCATTCCATTCCATTCCTTTCCGTTCCGTTCCGTTCCGTTCGGTTCCGTTCTACTCGGATTGATTCCATTCTATTCCATTCCATTCCATTCGATTCCATTCGATTCCATTCGATTCCATTCGACTCCATTCCATTCCATTCCATTCCATTCCATTCCATTCCATTCCATTCCATTCCATTCCATTCCATTGAACTCCATTCCATTCCATTCAATTCCATTCCATTCCATTCCATTGAATTCCATTCCATTCCATTCCATTCCATTGAATTCTGTTCCATTCCATTCCATTCCATTCCATTCCGTTCTACTCGGGTTGATTCCATTCTATTCCATTCCGTTCCGTTCCGTTCCGTTCCGTTCCGTTCCATTCCACTCGGGTTGATTCCATTCTATTCTATTCCATTCCATTCCATTCCACTCGATTCCATTAGATTCCATTCGATTCCATTCGATTCCATTCGATTCCATTCCATTCCATTGAATTCCATTCCATTCCATTGAATTCCGTTCCATTCCATTCAATTCCATTCCATTCCATTCCATTCCATTCCATTTGAATTCCATTCCATTCCATTCCATTCCATTCCATTCCATTCCATTCCATTCCATTCCATTCCATTCTACTCGGGTTGATTCCATTCTATTACATTCCATTCCATTCGATTCCATTCGATTCCAATCGATTCCATTCGATTCCATTCCATTCCATTCCATTCAATTGAATTCCATTCCATTCCGTTGAATTCCATTCCATTCCATTCCATTGAATTCCATTCCATTCCATTCCATTCCATTCCATTCCATTCCATTCCATTCCATTCCATTCCATTCCATTGAATTCCGTTCCATTCCATTCCATTCCATTCCATTCCATTCCATTGAATTCCATTACATTGAATTCCATTCCATTCCATTCCATTCCATGGAATTCCATTCCATTCCATTCCATTCCATTCCGTTCCATTCCATTCCGTTCCATTCCATTCCATTCCGTTCCGTTCCATTCCGTTCCATTCCGTTCCATTCCATTGAATTCCGTTCCATTGCATTGAATTCCGTTCCATTCCATTCAATTCCTTTCCGTTCCGTTCCGTTCCGTTCCGTTCCGTTCCGTTCTACTAGGGTTGATTCCATTCTATTCCATTCCATTCCATTCGATTCCATTCTATTCCATTCGATTCCATTCGATTCAATTCGATTCCATTCCATTCCATTCCATTCCATTCCATTCCATTGAATTCCATTCCATTCCATTCCATTGAATTCCATTCCATTCCATTCCATTGAATTCCATTCCATTCCATTGAATTCCATTCCATTCCATTCCATTCCATTCCATTCCATTCCATTGAATTCCATTCCATTCCATTCCATTCCATTCCATTCCATTCCATTGAATTCCATTCCATTGAATTCCATTCCATTCCATTGAATTCCATTCCAATCCATTCCATTCCATTGAATTCCGTTCCATTCCATTCCATTCCGTTCCATTCCATTTGAATTCCATTCCATTCCATTCCATTCCATTCCATTCTACTCGGGTTGATTCCATTCTATTCCATTCCATTCCATTCCATTCCATTCGATTCCATTCGATTCCATTCCATTCCATTCAATTCCATTGAATTCCATTCCATTCCATTCCATTCCATCCCATTCCATTGAATTCCATTCCATTCCATTCCATTCCATGGAATTCCATTCCATTCCATTGACTTCCATTCCATTCCATTCCGTTCCATTCCATTATGTTCCATTCCATTCCATTCCATTCCATTCAATTCCATTCCGTTCCGTTCCATTCCGTTCCATTCCGTTCCATTCCATTGAATTCTGATCCATTGCATTGAATTCCTTTCCATTCCATTCCATTCCTTTCCGTTCCGTTCCGTTCCCTTCTACTCGGGTTGATTCCATTCTATTCCATTCCATTCCATTCGATTCCATTCGATTCCATTCGATTCCATTCGATTCCATTCGATTCCATTCCATTCCATTCCATTCCATTCCATTCCATTCCATTGAATTCCTTTCCATTCCATTGAATTCCATTCCATTCCATTCCATTCCATTCCATTCGATTCCATTGAATTCCATTCCATTCCATTCCTTTCCATTCCATTGAATTCCATTCCATTCCATTCCATTCCATTCCATTCGATTCCATTGAATTCCATTCCATTCCATTCCTTTCCATTCCATTCCATTCCATTCCATTCCATTCCATTCCATTGAATTCCATTGAATTCCATTCCAATGAATTCCATTCCATTCCATTCCATTCCATTCCATTGAATTAATTTCCATTCCATTCCATTCCATTCCATTCCATTCTATTCCATCGAATTCCATTCCATTCCATTCCATTCCATTCCATTCCATTCCATTCCATTCCATTCCATTCCATTCCATTCTACTCGGGTTGATTCCATTCTATTTCATTCCATTCCATTCGATTCCATTCGATTCCATTCCATTCCATTCCATTCCATTCCATTCAATTGAATTCCATTCCATTCCATTCCATTCCATTCCATTCCATTCCGTTCCATTCCATTCCATCGAATTCCATTCCATTCCATTCCATTCCATTCCATTCCATTGAATTCCATTCCATTCCATTCCGTTCCGTTCCGTTCCGCTCCGTTTCGTTCCGTTCCGTTCCGTTCCATTCCATTCCATTCCATTCCATTGAATTCCGTTCCATTCCATTGAATTCCATTCCATTTCGTTCCATTCCATTGAATTCTGTTCCGTTCCGTTCCATTCCGTTCCGTTCCATTCCATTCCATTCCGTTCCTTTCCGTTCTACTCGGGTTGATTCCATTCTATTCCATTCCATTCCATTCGATTCCATTCGATTCCATTCGAATCCATTCGATTCCATTCGATTCCATTCGATTCCATTCCATTCCATTGAATTCCATTCCATTCCATTCCATTCCATTGAATTCCGTTCCATTCCATTCAATTCCATTCCATTCCATTCCTTTCCGTTCCGTTCCGTTCCGTTCCGTTCCGTTCCTTTCTACTCGGGTTGTTTCCATTCTATTCCATTCCATTCCATTCGATTCCATTCTATTCCATTCGATTCCATTCGATTCAATTCGATTCCATTCCATTCCATTCCATTCCATTCCATTGAATTCCATTCCATTCCATTCCGTTCCATTCCATTCCGTTCCATTCCATTCCATTCCATTCCATTCCATTACATTACATTCCCTTCCATTCCGTTCCATTCCGTTCCATTCCATTGAATTCCGATCCATTGCATGGAATTCCGTTCCATTCCATTCCATTCCTTTCCGTTCCGTTCCGTTCCGTTCGGTTCCGTTCTACTCGGATTGATTCCATTCTATTCCATTCCATTCCATTCGATTCCATTCGATTCCATTCGATTCCATTCGACTCCATTCCATTCCATTCCATTCCATTCCATTCCATTCCATTCCATTGAACTCCATTCCATTCCATTCAATTCCATTCCATTCCATTCCATTGAATTCCATTCCATTCCATTCCATTCCATTGAATTCTGTTCCATTCCATTCCATTCCATTCCATTCCGTTCTACTCGGGTTGATTCCATTCTATTCCATTCCGTTCCGTTCCGTTCCGTTCCGTTCCATTCCACTCGGGTTGATTCCATTCTATTCTATTCCATTCCATTCCATTACACTCGATTCCATTAGATTCCATTCGATTCCATTCGATTCCATTCGATTCCATTCCATTCCATTGAATTCCATTCCATTCCATTGAATTCCGTTCCATTCCATTCAATTCCATTCCATTCCATTCCATTCCATTCCATTTGAATTCCATTCCATTCCATTCCATTCCATTCCATTCCATTCCATTCCATTCCATTCCATTCCATTGAATTCCGTTCCATTCCATTCCATTCCATTCCATTCCATTCCATTGAATTCCATTACATTGAATTCCATTCCATTCCATTCCATTCCATGGAATTCCATTCCATTCCATTCCATTCCATTCCGTTCCATTCCATTCCGTTCCATTCCATTCCATTCCGTTCCGTTCCATTCCGTTCCATTCCGTTCCATTCCATTGAATTCCGTTCCATTGCATTGAATTCCGTTCCATTCCATTCAATTCCTTTCCGTTCCGTTCCGTTCCGTTCCGTTCCGTTCCGTTCTACTAGGGTTGATTCCATTCTATTCCATTCCATTCCATTCGATTCCATTCTATTCCATTCGATTCCATTCGATTCAATTCGATTCCATTCCATTCCATTCCATTCCATTCCATTCCATTGAATTCCATTCCATTCCATTCCATTGAATTCCATTCCATTCCATTCCATTGAATTCCATTCCATTCCATTGAATTCCATTCCATTCCATTCCATTCGATTCCATTCCATTCCATTGAATTCCATTCCATTCCATTCCATTCCATTCCATTCCATTCCATTGAATTCCATTCCATTGAATTCCATTCCATTCCATTGAATTCCATTCCAATCCATTCCATTCCATTGAATTCCGTTCCATTCCATTCCATTCCGTTCCATTCCATTTGAATTCCATTCCATTCCATTCCATTCCATTCCATTCTACTCGGGTTGATTCCATTCTATTCCATTCCATTCCATTCCATTCCATTCGATTCCATTCGATTCCATTCCATTCCATTCAATTCCATTGAAT
The DNA here is from genome assembly GCF_029281585.2 of Gorilla gorilla gorilla. Lineage (NCBI taxonomy): Eukaryota > Metazoa > Chordata > Mammalia > Primates > Hominidae > Gorilla > Gorilla gorilla. Next base: position 59,773,269 of record NC_073242.2, read on the forward strand.
TCCATTCCATTCCATTCCATTCCATCCCATTCCATTGAATTCCATTCCATTCCATTCCATTCCATGGAATTCCATTCCATTCCATTGACTTCCATTCCATTCCATTCCGTTCCATTCCATTATGTTCCATTCCATTCCATTCCATTCCATTCAATTCCATTCCGTTCCGTTCCATTCCGTTCCATTCCGTTCCATTCCATTGAATTCTGATCCATTGCATTGAATTCCTTTCCATTCCATTCCATTCCTTTCCGTTCCGTTCCGTTCCCTTCTACTCGGGTTGATTCCATTCTATTCCATTCCATTCCATTCGATTCCATTCGATTCCATTCGATTCCATTCGATTCCATTCGATTCCATTCCATTCCATTCCATTCCATTCCATTCCATTCCATTGAATTCCTTTCCATTCCATTGAATTCCATTCCATTCCATTCCATTCCATTCCATTCGATTCCATTGAATTCCATTCCATTCCATTCCTTTCCATTCCATTGAATTCCATTCCATTCCATTCCATTCCATTCCATTCGATTCCATTGAATTCCATTCCATTCCATTCCTTTCCATTCCATTCCATTCCATTCCATTCCATTCCATTCCATTGAATTCCATTGAATTCCATTCCAATGAATTCCATTCCATTCCATTCCATTCCATTCCATTGAATTAATTTCCATTCCATTCCATTCCATTCCATTCCATTCTATTCCATCGAATTCCATTCCATTCCATTCCATTCCATTCCATTCCATTCCATTCCATTCCATTCCATTCCATTCCATTCCATTCTACTCGGGTTGATTCCATTCTATTTCATTCCATTCCATTCGATTCCATTCGATTCCATTCCATTCCATTCCATTCCATTCCATTCAATTGAATTCCATTCCATTCCATTCCATTCCATTCCATTCCGTTCCATTCCATTCCATCGAATTCCATTCCATTCCATTCCATTCCATTCCATTCCATTGAATTCCATTCCATTCCATTCCGTTCCGTTCCGTTCCGCTCCGTTTCGTTCCGTTCCGTTCCGTTCCATTCCATTCCATTCCATTCCATTGAATTCCGTTCCATTCCATTGAATTCCATTCCATTTCGTTCCATTCCATTGAATTCTGTTCCGTTCCGTTCCATTCCGTTCCGTTCCATTCCATTCCATTCCGTTCCTTTCCGTTCTACTCGGGTTGATTCCATTCTATTCCATTCCATTCCATTCGATTCCATTCGATTCCATTCGAATCCATTCGATTCCATTCGATTCCATTCGATTCCATTCCATTCCATTGAATTCCATTCCATTCCATTCCATTCCATTGAATTCCGTTCCATTCCATTCAATTCCATTCCATTCCATTCCTTTCCGTTCCGTTCCGTTCCGTTCCGTTCCGTTCCTTTCTACTCGGGTTGTTTCCATTCTATTCCATTCCATTCCATTCGATTCCATTCTATTCCATTCGATTCCATTCGATTCAATTCGATTCCATTCCATTCCATTCCATTCCATTCCATTCCATTGAATTCCATTCCATTCCATTCCGTTCCATTCCATTCCGTTCCATTCCATTCCATTCCATTCCATTCCATTACATTACATTCCCTTCCATTCCGTTCCATTCCGTTCCATTCCATTGAATTCCGATCCATTGCATGGAATTCCGTTCCATTCCATTCCATTCCTTTCCGTTCCGTTCCGTTCCGTTCGGTTCCGTTCTACTCGGATTGATTCCATTCTATTCCATTCCATTCCATTCGATTCCATTCGATTCCATTCGATTCCATTCGACTCCATTCCATTCCATTCCATTCCATTCCATTCCATTCCATTCCATTGAACTCCATTCCATTCCATTCAATTCCATTCCATTCCATTCCATTGAATTCCATTCCATTCCATTCCATTCCATTGAATTCTGTTCCATTCCATTCCATTCCATTCCATTCCGTTCTACTCGGGTTGATTCCATTCTATTCCATTCCGTTCCGTTCCGTTCCGTTCCGTTCCATTCCACTCGGGTTGATTCCATTCTATTCTATTCCATTCCATTCCATTACACTCGATTCCATTAGATTCCATTCGATTCCATTCGATTCCATTCGATTCCATTCCATTCCATTGAATTCCATTCCATTCCATTGAATTCCGTTCCATTCCATTCAATTCCATTCCATTCCATTCCATTCCATTCCATTTGAATTCCATTCCATTCCATTCCATTCCATTCCATTCCATTCCATTCCATTCCATTCCATTCCATTGAATTCCGTTCCATTCCATTCCATTCCATTCCATTCCATTCCATTGAATTCCATTACATTGAATTCCATTCCATTCCATTCCATTCCATGGAATTCCATTCCATTCCATTCCATTCCATTCCGTTCCATTCCATTCCGTTCCATTCCATTCCATTCCGTTCCGTTCCATTCCGTTCCATTCCGTTCCATTCCATTGAATTCCGTTCCATTGCATTGAATTCCGTTCCATTCCATTCAATTCCTTTCCGTTCCGTTCCGTTCCGTTCCGTTCCGTTCCGTTCTACTAGGGTTGATTCCATTCTATTCCATTCCATTCCATTCGATTCCATTCTATTCCATTCGATTCCATTCGATTCAATTCGATTCCATTCCATTCCATTCCATTCCATTCCATTCCATTGAATTCCATTCCATTCCATTCCATTGAATTCCATTCCATTCCATTCCATTGAATTCCATTCCATTCCATTGAATTCCATTCCATTCCATTCCATTCGATTCCATTCCATTCCATTGAATTCCATTCCATTCCATTCCATTCCATTCCATTCCATTCCATTGAATTCCATTCCATTGAATTCCATTCCATTCCATTGAATTCCATTCCAATCCATTCCATTCCATTGAATTCCGTTCCATTCCATTCCATTCCGTTCCATTCCATTTGAATTCCATTCCATTCCATTCCATTCCATTCCATTCTACTCGGGTTGATTCCATTCTATTCCATTCCATTCCATTCCATTCCATTCGATTCCATTCGATTCCATTCCATTCCATTCAATTCCATTGAATTCCATTCCATTCCATTCCATTCCATCCCATTCCATTGAATTCCATTCCATTCCATTCCATTCCATGGAATTCCATTCCATTCCATTGACTTCCATTCCATTCCATTCCGTTCCATTCCATTATGTTCCATTCCATTCCATTCCATTCCATTCAATTCCATTCCGTTCCGTTCCATTCCGTTCCATTCCGTTCCATTCCATTGAATTCTGATCCATTGCATTGAATTCCTTTCCATTCCATTCCATTCCTTTCCGTTCCGTTCCGTTCCCTTCTACTCGGGTTGATTCCATTCTATTCCATTCCATTCCATTCGATTCCATTCGATTCCATTCGATTCCATTCGATTCCATTCGATTCCATTCCATTCCATTCCATTCCATTCCATTCCATTCCATTGAATTCCTTTCCATTCCATTGAATTCCATTCCATTCCATTCCATTCCATTCCATTCGATTCCATTGAATTCCATTCCATTCCATTCCTTTCCATTCCATTGAATTCCATTCCATTCCATTCCATTCCATTCCATTCGATTCCATTGAATTCCATTCCATTCCATTCCTTTCCATTCCATTCCATTCCATTCCATTCCATTCCATTCCATTGAATTCCATTGAATTCCATTCCAATGAATTCCATTCCATTCCATTCCATTCCATTCCATTGAATTAATTTCCATTCCATTCCATTCCATTCCATTCCATTCTATTCCATCGAATTCCATTCCATTCCATTCCATTCCATTCCATTCCATTCCATTCCATTCCATTCCATTCCATTCCATTCCATTCCATTCTACTCGGGTTGATTCCATTCTATTTCATTCCATTCCATTCGATTCCATTCGATTCCATTCCATTCCATTCCATTCCATTCCATTCAATTGAATTCCATTCCATTCCATTCCATTCCATTCCATTCCGTTCCATTCCATTCCATCGAATTCCATTCCATTCCATTCCATTCCATTCCATTCCATTGAATTCCATTCCATTCCATTCCGTTCCGTTCCGTTCCGCTCCGTTTCGTTCCGTTCCGTTCCGTTCCATTCCATTCCATTCCATTCCATTGAATTCCGTTCCATTCCATTGAATTCCATTCCATTTCGTTCCATTCCATTGAATTCTGTTCCGTTCCGTTCCATTCCGTTCCGTTCCATTCCATTCCATTCCGTTCCTTTCCGTTCTACTCGGGTTGATTCCATTCTATTCCATTCCATTCCATTCGATTCCATTCGATTCCATTCGAATCCATTCGATTCCATTCGATTCCATTCGATTCCATTCCATTCCATTGAATTCCATTCCATTCCATTCCATTCCATTGAATTCCGTTCCATTCCATTCAATTCCATTCCATTCCATTCCTTTCCGTTCCGTTCCGTTCCGTTCCGTTCCGTTCCTTTCTACTCGGGTTGTTTCCATTCTATTCCATTCCATTCCATTCGATTCCATTCTATTCCATTCGATTCCATTCGATTCAATTCGATTCCATTCCATTCCATTCCATTCCATTCCATTCCATTGAATTCCATTCCATTCCATTCCGTTCCATTCCATTCCGTTCCATTCCATTCCATTCCATTCCATTCCATTACATTACATTCCCTTCCATTCCGTTCCATTCCGTTCCATTCCATTGAATTCCGATCCATTGCATGGAATTCCGTTCCATTCCATTCCATTCCTTTCCGTTCCGTTCCGTTCCGTTCGGTTCCGTTCTACTCGGATTGATTCCATTCTATTCCATTCCATTCCATTCGATTCCATTCGATTCCATTCGATTCCATTCGACTCCATTCCATTCCATTCCATTCCATTCCATTCCATTCCATTCCATTGAACTCCATTCCATTCCATTCAATTCCATTCCATTCCATTCCATTGAATTCCATTCCATTCCATTCCATTCCATTGAATTCTGTTCCATTCCATTCCATTCCATTCCATTCCGTTCTACTCGGGTTGATTCCATTCTATTCCATTCCGTTCCGTTCCGTTCCGTTCCGTTCCGTTCCATTCCACTCGGGTTGATTCCATTCTATTCTATTCCATTCCATTCCATTACACTCGATTCCATTAGATTCCATTCGATTCCATTCGATTCCATTCGATTCCATTCCATTCCATTGAATTCCATTCCATTCCATTGAATTCCGTTCCATTCCATTCAATTCCATTCCATTCCATTCCATTCCATTCCATTTGAATTCCATTCCATTCCATTCCATTCCATTCCATTCCATTCCATTCCATTCCATTCCATTCCATTCCATTCTACTCGGGTTGATTCCATTCTATTACATTCCATTCCATTCGATTCCATTCGATTCCAATCGATTCCATTCGATTCCATTCCATTCCATTCCATTCAATTGAATTCCATTCCATTCCATTGAATTCCATTCCATTCCATTCCGTTCCATTCCGTTCCGTTCCGTACCGTTCCATTCCATTCCATTCCATTCCATTGAATTCCGTTCCATTCCATTCAATTCCATTCCATTCCATTCCTTTCCGTTCCGTTCCGTTCCGTTCCGTTCCGTTCCGTTCTACTCGGGTTGTTTCCATTCTATTCCATTCCATTCCATTCGATTCCATTCTATTCCATTCGATTCCATTCGATTCAATTCGATTCCATTCCATTCCATTCCATTCCATTCCATTCCATTCCATTCCATTGAATTCCATTCCATTCCATTCCGTTCCATTCCATTCCGTTCCATTCCATTCCATTCCATTCCATTCCATTACATTACATTCCCTTCCATTCCGTTCCATTCCGTTCCATTCCATTGAATTCCGATCCATTGCATGGAATTCCGTTCCATTCCATTCCATTCGTTTCCGTTCCATTCCGTTCCGTTCGGTTCCGTTCTACTCGGATTGATTCCATTCTATTCCATTCCATTCCATTCGATTCCATTCGATTCCATTCGATTCCATTCGACTCCATTCCATTCCATTCCATTCCATTCCATTCCATTCCATTCCATTCCATTCCATTCCATTCCATTGAACTCCATTCCATTCCATTCAATTCCATTCCATTCCATTCCATTGAATTCCATTCCATTCCATTCCATTCCATTGAATTCTGTTCCATTCCATTCCATTCCATTCCATTCCGTTCTACTCGGGTTGATTCCATTCTATTCCATTCCGTTCCGTTCCGTTCCGTTCCGATCCGTTCCATTCCACTCGGGTTGATTCCATTCTATTCTATTCCATTCCATTCCATTCCACTCGATTCCATTAGATTCCATTCGATTCCATTCGATTCCATTCGATTCCATTCCATTCCATTGAATTCCATTCCATTCCATTGAATTCCGTTCCATTCCATTCAATTCCATTCCATTCCATTCCATTCCATTCCATTTGAATTCCATTCCATTCCATTCCATTCCATTCCATTCCATTCCATTCCATTCCATTCCATTCCATTCTACTCGGGTTGATTCCATTCTATTACATTCCATTCCATTCGATTCCATTCGATTCCAATCGATTCCATTCGATTCCATTCCATTCCATTCCATTCAATTGAATTCCATTCCATTCCGTTGAATTCCATTCCATTCCATTCCATTGAATTCCATTCCATTCCATTCCATTCCATTCCATTCCATTCCATTCCATTCCATTCCATTGAATTCCGTTCCATTCCATTCCATTCCATTCCATTCCATTCCATTGAATTCCATTACATTGAATTCCATTCCATTCCATTCCATTCCATGGAATTCCATTCCATTCCATTCCGTTCCATTCCGTTCCGTTCCGTACCGTTCCATTCCATTCCATTCCATTCCATTGAATTCCGTTCCATTCCATTGAATTCCATTCCATTCCGTTCCATTCCATTGAATTCCGTTCCGTTCCGTTCCGTTCCGTTCCGTTCCATTCCGTTCCATTCCGTTCCATTCCGTTCTACTCGGGTTGATTCCATTCTATTCCATTCCATTCCACTCGATTCCATTCCATTCGATTCCATTCCATTCCATTCCATTCCGTTCTACTCGGGTTCATTCCATTCCATTCCTTTCCGTTCCGTTCCGTTCCGTTCCGTTCCGTTCCGTTCTACTCGGGTTGTTTCCATTCTATTCCATTCCATTCCATTCCATTCCATTCTATTCCATTCGATTCCATTCGATTCAATTCGATTCCATTCCATTCCATTCCATTCCATTCCATTCCATTCCATTCCATTGAATTCCATTCCACTCCATTCCGTTCCATTCCATTCCGTTCCATTCCATTCCATTCCATTCCATTCCATTCCATTCCATTCCATTCCATTGAATTCCGTTCCATTCCATTGAATTCCATTCCATTCCGTTCCATTCCATTGAATTCCGTTCCGTTCTGTTCCGTTCCGTTCCGTTCCATTCCGTTCCATTCCGTTCTACTCGGGTTGATTCCATTCTATTCCATTCCATTCCACTCGATTCCATTCCATTCGATTCCATTCCATTCCATTCCATTCCGTTCTACTCGGGTTCATTCCATTCCATTCCTTTCCGTTCCGTTCCGTTCCGTTCTACTCGGGTTGATTCCATTCTATTCCATTCCATTCCATTCGATTCCATTCTATTCCATTCGATTCCATTCTATTCAATTCGATTCCATTCCATTCCATTCCATTCCATTCCATTCCATTGAATTCCATTCCATTCCATTCCGTTCCATTCCATTCCGTTCCATTCCATTCCATTCCATTCCATTCCATTCCATTGAATTCCATTCCATTCCATTCCATTCCATTCAATTCTGTTCCATTCAATTCCATTCCATTCCATTCCGTTCTACTCGGGTTGATTCCATTCTATTCCATTCCGTTCCGTTCCGTTCCGTTCCGTTCCTTTCCGTTCCATTCCATTCCACTCGGGTTGGTTCCATTCTATTCCATTCCATTGCATTCGATTCCATTCGATTCCATTCGATTCCATTCGATTCCATTCGATTCCATTCGATTCCATTCGATTCCATTCCATTCCATTGAATTCCGTTCCATTCCATTCCATTCCATTGAATTCCGTTCCATTCCATTCCATTCCATTCCATTCCATTCCATTCCATTCCATTTGAATTCCATTCCATTCCATTCCGTTCCATTCCATTCCATTCCATTCCATTCCATTCTACTCGGGTTGATTCCATTCTATTCCATTCCATTCCATTCGATTCCATTCGATTCCATTCGATTCCATTCGATTCCATTCCATTCCATTCCATTCCATTCCATTGAATTCCATACCATTGAATTCCATTCCATTCCATTCCATTCCATCGAATTCCATTCCAGTCCGTTCCATTCCGTTCCGTTCCGTTCCGTTCCGTTCCATTCCATTCCATTCCATTCCATGGAATTCCATTCCATTCCATTCCATTCCATTCCGTTCCATTCCATTCCGTTCCATTCCATTCCATTCCATTCCATTCCGTTCCGTTCCATTCCGTTCCATTCCGTTCCATTCCATTGAATTCCGTTCCATTGCATTGAATTCCGTTCCATTCCATTCCATTCCTTTCCGTTCCGTTCCGTTCCGTTCCGTTCCGTTCCGTTCTACTTGGGTTGATTCCATTCTATTCCATTCCATTCCATTCGATTCCATTCGATTCCATTCGATTCCATTCCATTCCATTCCATACAATTGAATTCCATTCCATTCCATTCCATTCCATTCCATTCCATTCCGTTCCATTCCATTCCATCGAATTCCATTCCATTCCATTCCATTCCATTCCATTCCATTGAATTCCATTCCATTCCGTTCCGTTCCGTTCCGCTCCGTTTCGTTCCGTTCCGTTCCGTTCCATTCCATTCCATTCCATTCCATTGAATTCCGTTCCATTCCATTGAATTCCATTCCATTTCGTTCCATTCCATTGAATTCTGTTCCGTTCCGTTCCATTCCGTTCCGTTCCATTCCATTCCATTCCGTTCCTTTCCGTTCTACTCGGGTTGATTCCATTCTATTCCATTCCATTCCATTCGATTCCATTCGATTCCATTCGAATCCATTCGATTCCATTCGATTCCATTCGATTCCATTCCATTCCATTGAATTCCATTCCATTCCATTCCATTCCATTGAATTCCGTTCCATTCCATTCAATTCCATTCCATTCCATTCCTTTCCGTTCCGTTCCGTTCCGTTCCGTTCCGTTCTACTCGGGTTGTTTCCATTCTATTCCATTCCATTCCATTCGATTCCATTCTATTCCTTTCGATTCCATTCGATTCAATTCGATTCCATTCCATTCCATTCCATTCCATTCCATTCCATTCCATTGAATTCCATTCCATTCCATTCCGTTCCATTCCATTCCGTTCCATTCCATTCCATTCCATTCCATTCCATTACATTACATTCCCTTCCATTCCGTTCCATTCCGTTCCATTCCATTGAATTCCGATCCATTGCATGGAATTCCGTTCCATTCCATTCCATTCCTTTCCGTTCCGTTCCGTTCCGTTCGGTTCCGTTCTACTCGGATTGATTCCATTCTATTCCATTCCATTCCATTCGATTCCATTCGATTCCATTCGATTCCATTCGACTCCATTCCATTCCATTCCATTCCATTCCATTCCATTCCATTCCATTCCATTCCATTCCATTCCATTGAACTCCATTCCATTCCATTCAATTCCATTCCATTCCATTCCATTGAATTCCATTCCATTCCATTCCATTCCATTGAATTCTGTTCCATTCCATTCCATTCCATTCCATTCCGTTCTACTCGGGTTGATTCCATTCTATTCCATTCCGTTCCGTTCCGTTCCGTTCCGTTCCGTTCCATTCCACTCGGGTTGATTCCATTCTATTCCATTCCATTCCATTCCATTCCACTCGATTCCATTAGATTCCATTCGATTCCATTCGATTCCATTCGATTCCATTCCATTCCATTGAATTCCATTCCATTCCATTCCATTTCATTGAATTCCGTTCCATTCCATTCAATTCCATTCCATTCCATTCCATTCCATTCCATTTGAATTCCATTCCATTCCATTCCATTCCATTCCATTCCATTCCATTCCATTCCATTCCATTCTACTCGGGTTGATTCCACTCTATTACATTCCATTCCATTCGATTCCATTCGATTCCAATCGATTCCATTCGATTCCATTCCATTCCATTCCATTCAATTGAATTCCATTCCATTCCATTCCATTCCATTCCATTCCATTCCATTGAATTCCATTCCATTCCATTCCATTCCATTCCATTCCATTCCATTCCATTCCATTCCATTCCATTGAATTCCGTTCCATTCCATTCCATTCCATTCCATTCCATTCCATTGAATTCCATTACATTGAATTCCATTCCATTCCATTCCATTCCATGGAATTCCATTCCATTCCGTTCCGTTCCATTCCGTTCCGTTCCGTACCGTTCCATTCCATTCCATTCCATTCCATTGAATTCCGTTCCATTCCATTGAATTCCATTCCATTCCGTTCCATTCCATTGAATTCCGTTCCGTTCCGTTCCGTTCCGTTCCATTCCGTTCCATTCCGTTCCATTCCGTTCTACTCGGGTTGATTCCATTCTATTCCATTCCATTCCACTCGATTCCATTCCATTCGATTCCATTCCATTCCATTCCATTCCGTTCTACTCGGGTTCATTCCATTCCATTCCTTTCCGTTCCGTTCCGTTCCGTTCCGTTCCGTTCTACTCGGGTTGTTTCCATTCTATTCCATTCCATTCCATTCGATTCCATTCTATTCCATTCGATTCCATTCGATTCAATTCGATTCCATTCCATTCCATTCCATTCCATTCCATTCCATTCCATTGAATTCCATTCCATTCCATTCCGTTCCATTCCATTCCGTTCCATTCCATTCCATTCCATTCCATTCCATTACATTACATTCCCTTCCATTCCGTTCCATTCCGTTCCATTCCATTGAATTCCGATCCATTGCATGGAATTCCGTTCCATTCCATTCCATTCCTTTCCGTTCCGTTCCGTTCCGTTCGGTTCCGTTCTACTCGGATTGATTCCATTCTATTCCATTCCATTCCATTCGATTCCATTCGATTCCATTCGATTCCATTCCATTCCATTCCATTGAACTCCATTCCATTCCATAACATTCCATTCCATTCCATTCCATTCCATTCCATTGAACTCCATTCCATTCCATTCAATTCCATTCCATTCCATTCCATTGAATTCCATTCCATTCCATTCCATTCCATTGAATTCTGTTCCATTCCATTCCTTTCCATTCCATTCCGTTCCGTTCCATTCCTTTCCATTCCGTTCCTTTCCATTGAATTCCGTTCCATTGCATTGAATTCCGTTCCATTCCATTCCATTCCTTTCCGTTCCGTTCCATTCCGTTCCGTTCCGTTCCGTTCCGTTCTACTCGGGTTGATTCCATTCTATTCCATTCCATTCCATTCGATTCCATTCTATTCCATTCGATTCCATTCGATTCAATTCGATTCCATTCCATTCCATTCCATTCCATTGAATTCCATTCCATTCCATTCCATTCCATTCCATTGAATTCCATTCCATTCCATTCCATTCCATTGAATTCTGTTCCATTCAATTCCATTCCATTCCATTCCGTTCTACTCGGGTTGATTCCATTCTATTCCATTCCGTTCCGTTCCGTTCCGTTCCGTTCCGTTCCATTCCACTCGTGTTGATTCCATTCTATTCCATTCCATTCCATTCGATTCCATTCGATTCCAATCGATTCCATTCGATTCCATTCGATTCCATTCGATTGCATTCCATTCCATTGAATTCCATTCCATTCCATTCCATTCCATTGAATTCCGTTCCATTCCATTCAATTCCATTCCATTCCATTCCATTCCATTCCAATCCATTCCATTCCATTCCATTGAATTCCATTCCATTCCGTTCCGTTCCGTTCCGTTCCGTGCCGTTCCGTTCCATTCCATTCCATTCCATTCCATTGAATTCCGTTCCATTCCATTGAATTCCATTCCATTCCGTTCCATTCCATTGAATTCCGTTCCGTTCCGTTCCGTTCCATTCCATTCCATTCCGTTCCATTCCGTTCTACTCGGGTTGATTCCATTCTATTCCATTCCATTCCATTCGATTCCATTCCATTCCATTCCATTCCGTTCTACTCGGGTTCATTCCATTCCATTCCGTTCCGTTCCGTTCCGTTCCGTTCCGTTCCATTCCATTCCGTTCCATTCCATTGAATTCCGTTCCATTCCATTGAATTCCATTCCATTCCATTCCATTCCATTCCATTGAATTCCATTCCATTCCATTGCATTCCATTGAAGTCCGTTCCATTCCATTCCATTCCATTCCATTCCATTCCATTGAATTCCATACCATTGAATTCCATTCCATTCCATTCCATTCCATTCCATTCCATTCCAGTCCGTTCCGTTCCGTTCCGTTCCGTTCCGTTCCGTTCCATTCCATTCCATTCCATTCCATGGAATTCCATTCCATTCCATTCCATTCCATGGAATTCCATTCCATTCCATTCCATTCCATTCCGTTCCATTCCATTCCGTTCCATTCCATTCCATTCCATTCCATTCCGTTCCGTTCCATTCCGTTCCATTCCGTTCCATTCCATTGAATTCCGTTCCATTGCATTGAATTCCGTTCCATTCCATTCCATTGCTTTCCGTTCCGTTCCGTTCCGTTCCGTTCCGTTCTACTCGGGTTGATTCCATTCTGTTCCATTCCATTCCATTCGATTCCATTCTATTCCATTCGATTCCATTCGATTCAATTCGATTCCATTCCATTCCATTGAATTCCATTCCATTCCATTGAATTCCATTCCATTCCATTCCATTGAATTCCATTCCATTCCATTGAATTCCATTCCATTCCATTCCATTCGATTCCATTCCATTCCATGGAATTCCATTCCATTCCATTCCATTCCTTTCCATTCCATTCCATTCCATTCCATTCCATTGAATTCCATTGAATTCCATTCCATTCCATTGAATTCCATTCCTTTCCATTCCATTCCATTGAATTCCGTTCAATTCCATTCCATTCCATTCCATTCCATTCCATTCCATTCGAATTGCATTCCATTCCATTCCATTCCATTCCATTCCATTCCATTCCATTCCTTTCCATTCCATTCCATTCTACTCGGGTTGATTCCATTCTATTCCATTCCATTCCATTCGATTCCATTCGATTCCTTTCGATTCCATTCCATTCCATTCCATTCCATTGAATTCCGTTGCATTGAATTCCATTCCTTTCCGTTCCGTTCCGTTCCGTTCTGTTCCATTCTACTCGGGTTGATTCCATTCTATTCCTTTACATTCCATTCGATTCCATTCGATTCCATTCCATTCCATTCCATTTGAATTCCATTGCATTGCATTCCATTCCATTCCATTCCATTCCATTCCATTTGAATTCCATTGCATTCCATTCCATTCCATTCCATTCCATTCCATCGAATTCCATTCCATTCGATTCCATTCCATTCCATTCCATTCCATTCCATTCCATTCTAGTCGGGTTGATTCCATTCTATTCCATTCCATTCCATTCGATTCCATTCGATTCCATTCGATTCCATTCGATTCCATTCCATTCCATTCCATTCAATTGAATTCCATTCCATTCCATTCCATTCCATTCCATTCCATTCCATTGAATTCCATTGAATTCCATTCCATTGAATTCCATTCCATTCCATTGAATTCCATTCCATTCCATTCCATTCCATTCCATTCCGTTCCATTCCATTCCGTTCCATTCCATTCCATTCCTTTCCATTCCATTCCGTTCCGTTCCATTCCTTTCCATTCCGTTCCATTCCATTGAATTCCGTTCCATTGCATTGAATTCCGTTCCATTCCATTCCATTCCTTTCCGTTCCGTTCCATTCCGTTCCGTTCCGTTCCGTTCCGTTCTACTCGGGTTGATTCCATTCTATTCCATTCCATTCCATTCGATTCCATTCTATTCCATTCGATTCCATTCGATTCAATTCGATTCCATTCCATTCCATTCCATTCCATTCCATTCCATTCCATTCCATTCCATTCCATTGAATTCCATTCCATTCCATTCCATTCCATTCCATTCCGTTCTACTCGGGTTGATTCCATTCTATTCCATTCCGTTCCGTTCCGTTCCGTTCCGTTCCGTTCCATTCCATTCCACTCGGGTTGGTTCCATTCTATTCCATTCCATTGCATTCGATTCCATTCGATTCCATTCGATTCCATTCGATTCCATTCGATTCCATTCGATTCCATTCGATTCCATTCCATTCCATTGAATTCCGTTCCATTCCATTCCATTCCATTGAATTCCGTTCCATTCCATTCAATTCCATTCCATTCCATTCCATTCCATTTGAATTCCATTCCATTCCATTCCATTCCATTCCATTCCGTTCCATTCCATTCCATTCCTTTCCATTCCATTCCGTTCCGTTCCATTCCTTTCCATTCCGTTCCATTCCATTGAATTCCGTTCCATTGCATTGAATTCCGTTCCATTCCATTCCATTCCTTTCCGTTCCGTTCCATTCCGTTCCGTTCCGTTCCGTTCTACTCGGGTTGATTCCATTCTATTCCATTCCATTCCATTCGATTCCATTCTATTCCATTCGATTCCATTCGATTCAATTCGATTCCATTCCATTCCATTCCATTCCATTCCATTCCATTCCATTCCATTGAATTCCATTCCATTCCATTCCATTCCATTCCATTCCATTCCATTCCATTCCATTGAATTCCATTCCATTCCATTCCATTCCATTGAATTCTGTTCCATTCAATTCCATTCCATTCCATTCCGTTCTACTCGGGTTGATTCCATTCTATTCCATTCCGTTCCGTTCCGTTCCGTTCCGTTCCTTTCCGTTCCATTCCATTCCACTCGGGTTGGTTCCATTCTATTCCATTCCATTGCATTCGATTCCATTCGATTCCATTCGATTCCATTCGATTCCATTCGATTCCATTCGATTCCATTCGATTCCATTCCATTCCATTGAATTCCGTTCCATTCCATTCCATTCCATTGAATTCCGTTCCATTCCATTCAATTCCATTCCATTCCATTCCATTCCATTTGAATTCCATTCCATTCCATTCCGTTCCATTCCATTCCATTCCATTCCATTCCATTCCATTCCATTCCATTCCATTCTACTCGGGTTGATTCCATTCTATTCCATTCCATTCCATTCGATGCCATTCGATTCCATTCGATTCCATTCCATTCCATTCCATTCCATTCCATTGAATTCCATTCCATTGAATTCCATTCCATTCCATTGAATTCCATTCCATTCCATTCCATTCCATTGAAGTCCGTTCCATTCCATTCCATTCCACTCCATTCCATTCCATTGAATTCCATACCATTGAATTCCATTCCATTCCATTCCATTCCATTGAATTCCATTCCAGTCCGTTCCGTTCCGTTCCGTTCCGTTCCGTTCCGTTCCATTCCATTCCATTCCATTCCATGGAATTCCATTCCATTCCATTCCATTCCATGGAATTCCATTCCATTCCATTCCATTCCATGGAATTCCATTCCATTCCATTCCATTCCATGGAATTCCATTCCATTCCATTCCATTCCATTCCGTTCCATTCCATTCCGTTCCATTCCATTCCATTCCATTCCATTCCGTTCCGTTCCATTCCATTCCATTCCGTTCCATGCCATTGAATTCCGTTCCATTGCATTGAATTCCGTTCCATTCCATTCCATTCCTTTCAGTTCCGTTCCGTTCCGTTCCGTTCCGTTCCGTTCTACTCGGGTTGATTCCATTCTATTCCATTCCATTCCATTCGATTCCATTCTATTCCATTCGATTCCATTCGATTCAATTCGATTCCATTCCATTCCATTCCATTCCATTCCATTCCATTGAATTCCATTCCATTCCATTCCATTCCATTCCATTCCATTCCATTCCATTGAATTCCATTCCATTCCATTGAATTCCATTCCATTCCATTCCATTCGATTCCATTCCATTCCATTCCATTCCATTCCATTCCATTCCATTCCATTGAATTCCATTCCATTGAATTCCATTCCATTCCATTGAATTCCATTCCAATCCATTCCATTCCATTGAATTCCGTTCCATTCCATTCCATTCCGTTCCATTCCATTTGAATTCCATTCCATTCCATTCCATTCCATTCCATTCCATTCTACTCGGGTTGATTCCATTCTATTCCATTCCATTCCATTCGATTCCATTCGATGCCATTCGATTCCATTCGATTCCATTCGATTCCATTCCATTCCATTCCATTCCATTCCATTGAATTCCATTCCATTGAATTCCATTCCATTCCATTGAATTCCATTCCATTCCATTCCATTCCACTGAAGTCCGTTCCATTCCATTCCATTCCACTCCATTCCATTCCATTGAATTCCATACCATTGAATTCCATTCCATTCCATTCCATTCCATTTAATTCCATTCCAGTCCGTTCCGTTCCGTTCCGTTCCGTTCCGTTCCGTTCCATTCCATTCCATTCCATTCCATGGAATTCCATTCCATTCCATTCCATTCCATGGAATTCCATTCCATTCCATTCCATTCCATTCCGTTCCATTCCATTCCGTTCCATTCCATTCCATTCCATTCCATTCCGTTCCGTTCCATTCCATTCCATTCCGTTCCATTCCATTGAATTCCGTTCCATTGCATTGAATTCCGTTCCATTCCATTCCATTCCTTTCAGTTCCGTTCCGTTCCGTTCCGTTCCGTTCCGTTCTACTCG
Source organism: Gorilla gorilla gorilla (assembly GCF_029281585.2). Lineage (NCBI taxonomy): Eukaryota > Metazoa > Chordata > Mammalia > Primates > Hominidae > Gorilla > Gorilla gorilla. The sequence goes on from NC_073242.2 coordinate 59,790,119, forward strand.
GGTTGATTCCATTCTATTCCATTCCATTCCATTCGATTCCATTCTATTCCATTCGATTCCATTCGATTCAATTCGATTCCATTCCATTCCATTCCATTCCATTCCATTCCATTGAATTCCATTCCATTCCATTCCATTCCATTCCATTCCATTCCATTGAATTCCATTCCATTCCATTGAATTCTATTCCATTCCATTCCATTCGATTCCATTCCATTCCATTCCATTCCATTCCATTCCATTCCATTCCATTCCATTGAATTCCATTCCATTGAATTCCATTCCATTCCATTGAATTCCATTCCAATCCATTCCATTCCATTGAATTCCGTTCCATTGCATTCCATTCCGTTCCATTCCATTTGAATTCCATTCCATTCCATTCCATTCCATTCCATTCTACTCGGGTTGATTCCATTCTATTCCATTCCATTCCATTCGATTCCATTCGATTCCATTCCATTCCATTCCATTCCATTCCATTCCATTCCATTGAATTCCATTCCATTGAATTCCATTCCATTCCATTGAATTCCATTCCAATCCATTCCATTCCATTGAATTCCGTTCCATTCCATTCCATTCCGTTCCATTCCATTTGAATTCCATTCCATTCCATTCCATTCCATTCCATTCTACTCGGGTTGATTCCATTCTATTCCATTCCATTCCATTCGATTCCATTCGATTCCATTCGATTCCATTCCATTCCATTCAATTCCATTGAATTCCATTCCATTCCATTCCATTCCATCCCATTCCATTGAATTCCATTCCATTCCATTCCATTCCATGGAATTCAATTCCATTCCATTCCATTCCATGGAATTCCATTCCATTCCATTGAATTCCATTCCATTCCATTCCGTTCCATTCCATTATGTTCCATTCCATTCCATTCCATTCCATTCCATTCCATTCCGTTCCGTTCCATTCCGTTCTATTCCGTTCCATTCCATTGAATTCCGATCCATTGCATTGAATTCCTTTCCATTCCATTCCATTCCTTTCCGTTCCGTTCCGTTCCGTTCTACTCGGGTTGATTCCATTCTATTCCATTCCATTCCATTCGATTCCATTCGATTCCATTCGATTCCAATCGATTCCATTCGATTCCATTCCATTCCATTCCATTCCATTCCATTGAATTCCTTTCCATTCCATTGAATTCCATTCCATTCCATTCCATTCGATTCCATTCGATTCCATTGAATTCCCTTCCATTCCATTCCTTTCCATTCCATTCCATTCCATTCCATTCCATTCCATTGAATTCCATTGAATTCCATTCCAATGAATTCCATTCCATTCCATTCCATTCCATTCCATTCCATTCCATTGAATTAATTTCCATTCCATTCCATTCCATTCCATTCCATTCTATTCCATCGAATTCCATTCCATTCCATTCCATTCCATTCCATTGAATTCCGTTCCATTCCATTGAATTCCATTCCATTTCGTTCCATTCCATTGAATTCTGTTCCGTTCCGTTCCATTCCGTTCCGTTCCATTCCGTTCCATTCCGTTCCTTTCCGTTCTACTCGGGTTGAATCCATTCTATTCCATTCCATTCCATTCGATTCCATTCGATTCCATTCGAATCCATTCGATTCCATTCGATTCCATTCGATTCCATTCCATTCCATTGAATTCCATTCCATTCCATTCCATTCCATTGAATTCCGTTCCATTCCATTCAATTCCATTCCATTCCATTCCTTTCCGTTCCATTCCGTTCCGTTCCGTTCCGTTCCGTTCTACTCGGGTTGTTTCCATTCTATTCCATTCCATTCCATTCGATTCCATTCTATTCCATTCGATTCCATTCGATTCAATTCGATTCAATTCCATTCCATTCCATTCCATTCCATTCCATTCCATTGAATTCCATTCCATTCCATTCCGTTCCATTCCATTCCGTTCCATTCCATTCCATTCCATTCCATTCCATTACATTACATTCCCTTCCATTCCGTTCCATTCCGTTCCATTCCATTGAATTCCGATCCATTGCATTGAATTCCGTTCCATTCCATTCCATTCCTTTCCGTTCCGTTCCGTTCCGTTCCGTTCAGTTCTACTCGGATTGATTCCATTCTATTCCATTCCATTCCATTCCATTCCATTCGATTCCATTCGATTCCATTCGACTCCATTCCATTCCATTCCATTCCATTCCATTCCATTCCATTCCATTCCATTCCATTCCATTGAACTCCATTCCATTCCATTCCATTCCATTCCATTCCATTCCATTCCATTGAATTCCATTCCATTCCATTCCATTCCATTGAATTCTGTTCCATTCCATTCCATTCCATTCCATTCCGTTCTACTCGGGTTGATTCCATTCTATTCCATTCCGTTCCGTTCCGTTCCGTTCCGTTCCATTCCACTCGGGTTGATTCCATTCTATTCCATTCCATTCCATTCCATTCCATTCCATTCCATTCGATTCCATTCGATTCCATTCGATTCCATTCGATTCCATTCCATTCCATTGAATTCCATTCCATTCCATTCCATTCCATTGAATTCCGTTCCATTCCATTCAATTCCATTCCATTCCATTCCATTCCATTCCATTTGAATTCCATTCCATTCCATTCCATTCCATTCCATTCCATTCCATTCCATTCCATTCCATTCCATTCTACTCGGGTTGATTACATTCTATTGCATTCCATTCCATTCGATTCCATTCGATTCCATTCGATTCCATTCGATTCCATTCCATTCCATTCCATTCAATTGAATTCCATTCCATTCCATTCCATTCCATTACATTCCATTGAATTCCATTCCATTCCATTCCATTCCATTCCATTCCATTCCATTCCATTGAATTCCGTTCCATTCCATTCCATTCCATTCCATTCCATTCCATTGAATTCCATTACATTGAATTCCATTCCATTCCATTCCATTCCATGGAATTCCATTCCATTCCGTTCCGTTCCATTCCGTTCCGTTCCGTACCGTTCCATTCCATTCCATTCCATTCCATTGAATTCCGTTCCATTCCATTGAATTCCATTCCATTCCGTTCCATTCCATTGAATTCCGTTCCGTTCCGTTCCGTTCCGTTCCGTTCCATTCCGTTCCATTCCGTTCCATTCCGTTCTACTCGGGTTGATTCCATTCTATTCCATTCCATTCCACTCGATTCCATTCCATTCGATTCCATTCCATTCCATTCCATTCCGTTCTACTCGGGTTCATTCCATTCCATTCCTTTCAGTTCCGTTCCGTTCCGTTCTACTCGGGTTGATTCCATTATATTCCATTCCATTCCATTCGATTCCATTCTATTCCATTCGATTCCATTCTATTCAATTCGATTCCATTCCATTCCATTCCATTCCATTCCATTCCATTCCATTGAATTCCATTCCATTCCATTCCGTTCCATTCCATTCCGTTCCATTCCATTCCATTCCATTCCATTCCATTCCATTCCATTCCATTCCGTTCTACTCGGGTTGATTCCATTCTATTCCATTCCGTTCCGTTCCGTTCCGTTCCGTTCCGTTCCATTCCACTCGGGTTGATTCCATTCTATTCCATTCCATTCCATTCCATTCCATTCCATTCCATTCCATTCGATTCCATTCGATTCCATTCGATTCCATTCGATTCCATTCCATTCCATTGAATTCCATTCCATTCCATTCCATTCCATTGAATTCAGTTCCATTCCATTCAATTCCATTCCATTCCATTCCATTCCATTCCATTTGAATTCCATTCCATTCCATTCCATTCCATTCCATTCCATTCCATTCCATTCCATTCCATTCCATTCTACTCGGGTTGATTCCATTCTATTACATTCCATTCCATTCGATTCCATTCGATTCCATTCGATTCCATTCGATTCCATTCCACTCCATTCCATTCAATTGAATTCCATTACATTCCATTCCATTTCATTCCATTCCATTGAATTCCATTCCATTCCATTCCATTCCATTCCATTCCATTCCATTCCATTGAATTCCGTTCCATTCCATTCCATTCCATTCCATTCCATTCCATTCCATTGAATTCCATTACATTGAATTCCATTCCATTCCATTCCATTCCATGGAATTCCATTCCATTCCGTTCGGTTCCATTCCGTTCCGTTCCGTACCGTTCCATTCCATTCCATTCCATTCCATTGAATTCCGTTCCATTCCATTGAATTCCATTCCATTCCGTTCCATTCCATTGAATTCCGTTCCGTTCCGTTCCGTTCCGTTCCGTTCCATTCCGTTCCATTCCGTTCCATTCCGTTCTACTCGGGTTGATTCCATTCTATTCCATTCCATTCCACTCGATTCCATTCCATTCGATTCCATTCCATTCCATTCCATTCCGTTCTACTCGGGTTCATTCCATTCCATTCCTTTCCGTTCCGTTCCGTTCCGTTCTACTCGGGTTGATTCCATTCTATTCCATTCCATTCCATTCGATTCCATTCTATTCCATTCGATTCCATTCTATTCAATTCGATTCCATTCCATTCCATTCCATTCCATTCCATTCCATTCCATTGAATTCCATTCCATTCCATTCCGTTCCATTCCATTCCGTTCCATTCCATTCCATTCCATTCCATTCCATTCCATTCCATTACGTTCCGTTCCATTCCGTTCCATTCCATTGAATTCCGATCCATTGCATTGAATTCCGTTCCATTCCATTCCATTCCTTTCCGTTCCGTTCCGTTCCGTTCCGTTCCGTTCCGTTCTACTCGGGTTGATTCCATTCTATTCCATTCCATTCCATTCGATTCCAATCTATTCCATTCGATTCCATTCGATTCAATTCGATTCCATTCCATTCCATTCCATTCCATTCCATTGAATTCCATTCCATTCCATTCCGTTCCATTCCATTCCGTTCCATTCCATTACGTTCCGTTCCATTCCTTTCCATTCCGTTCCATTCCATTGAATTCCGATCCATTGCATTGAATTCCGTTCCATTCCATTCCATTCCTTTCCGTTCCGTTCCGTTCCGTTCCATTCCGTTCTACTCGGATTGATTCCATTCTATTCCATTCCATTCCATTCGATTCCATTCGATTCCATTCCATTCCATTCCATTCCATTCCATTCCATTCCATTCCATTCCATTGAACTCCATTCCATTCCATTCCATTCCATTCCATTCCATTCCATTCCATTCCATTGAATTCCATTCCATTGCATTCCATTCCATTGAATTCTGTTCCATTCAATTCCATTCCATTCCATTCCGTTCTACTCGGGTTGATTCCATTCTATTCCATTCCGTTCCGTTCCGTTCCGTTCCGTTCCTTTCCGTTCCATTCCATTCCACTCGGGTTGGTTCCATTCTATTCCATTCCATTGCATTCGATTCCATTCGATTCCATTCGATTCCATTCGATTCCATTCGATTCCATTCGATTCCATTCGATTCCATTCCATTCCATTGAATTCCGTTCCATTCCATTCCATTCCATTGAATTCCGTTCCATTCCATTCCATTCCATTCCATTCCATTCCATTCCATTTGAATTCCATTCCATTCCATTCCGTTCCATTCCATTCCATTCCATTCCATTCCATTCTACTCGGGATGATTCCATTCTATTCCATTCCATTCCATTCGATTCCATTCGATTCCATTCGATTCCATTCGATTCCATTCCATTCCATTCCATTCCATTCCATTGAATTCCATTCCATTGAATTCCATTCCATTCCATTGAATTCCATTCCATTCCATTCCATTCCATTGAAGTCCGTTCCATTCCATTCCATTCCATTCCATTCCATTCCATTGAATTCCATACCATTGAATTCCATTCCATTCCATTCCATTCCATTGAATTCCATTCCAGTCCGTTCCGTTCCGTTCCGTTCCGTTCCGTTCCGTTCCATTCCATTCCATTCCGTTCCATGGAATTCCATTCCATTCCATTCCATTCCATTCCGTTCCATTCCATTCCGTTCCATTCCATTCCATTCCGTTCCGTTCCATTCCGTTCCATTCCGTTCCATTCCATTGAATTCCGTTCCATTGCATTGAATTCCGTTCCATTCCATTCAATTCCTTTCCGTTCCGTTCCGTTCCGTTCCGTTCCGTTCCGTTCTACTAGGGTTGATTCCATTCTATTCCATTCCATTCCATTCGATTCCATTCTATTCCATTCGATTCCATTCGATTCAATTCGATTCCATTCCATTCCATTCCATTCCATTCCATTCCATTGAATTCCATTCCATTCCATTCCATTGAATTCCATTCCATTCCATTCCATTGAATTCCATTCCATTCCATTGAATTCCATTCCATTCCATTCCATTCGATTCCATTCCATTCCATTGAATTCCATTCCATTCCATTCCATTCCATTCCATTCCATTCCATTGAATTCCATTCCATTGAATTCCATTCCATTCCATTGAATTCCATTCCAATCCATTCCATTCCATTGAATTCCGTTCCATTCCATTCCATTCCGTTCCATTCCATTTGAATTCCATTCCATTCCATTCCATTCCATTCCATTCTACTCGGGTTGATTCCATTCTATTCCATTCCATTCCATTCCATTCCATTCGATTCCATTCGATCCCATTCCATTCCATTCAATTCCATTGAATTCCATTCCATTCCATTCCATTCCATCCCATTCCATTGAATTCCATTCCATTCCATTCCATTCCATGGAATTCCATTCCATTCCATTGACTTCCATTCCATTCCATTCCGTTCCATTCCATTATGTTCCATTCCATTCCATTCCATTCCATTCAATTCCATTCCGTTCCGTTCCATTCCGTTCCATTCCGTTCCATTCCATTGAATTCTGATCCATTGCATTGAATTCCTTTCCATTCCATTCCATTCCTTTCCGTTCCGTTCCGTTCCCTTCTACTCGGGTTGATTCCATTCTATTCCATTCCATTCCATTCGATTCCATTCGATTCCATTCGATTCCATTCGATTCCATTCGATTCCATTCCATTCCATTCCATTCCATTCCATTCCATTCCATTGAATTCCTTTCCATTCCATTGAATTCCATTCCATTCCATTCCATTCCATTCCATTCGATTCCATTGAATTCCATTCCATTCCATTCCTTTCCATTCCATTGAATTCCATTCCATTCCATTCCATTCCATTCCATTCGATTCCATTGAATTCCATTCCATTCCATTCCTTTCCATTCCATTCCATTCCATTCCATTCCATTCCATTCCATTGAATTCCATTGAATTCCATTCCAATGAATTCCATTCCATTCCATTCCATTCCATTCCATTCCATTCCATTGAATTAATTTCCATTCCATTCCATTCCATTCCATTCCATTCTATTCCATCGAATTCCATTCCATTCCATTCCATTCCATTCCATTCCATTCCATTCCATTCCATTCCATTCCATTCCATTCTACTCGGGTTGATTCCATTCTATTTCATTCCATTCCATTCGATTCCATTCGATTCCATTCCATTCCATTCCATTCCATTCCATTCAATTGAATTCCATTCCATTCCATTCCATTCCATTCCATTCCATTCCGTTCCATTCCATTCCATCGAATTCCATTCCATTCCATTCCATTCCATTCCATTCCATTGAATTCCATTCCATTCCATTCCGTTCCGTTCCGTTCCGCTCCGTTTCGTTCCGTTCCGTTCCGTTCCATTCCATTCCATTCCATTCCATTGAATTCCGTTCCATTCCATTGAATTCCATTCCATTTCGTTCCATTCCATTGAATTCTGTTCCGTTCCGTTCCATTCCGTTCCGTTCCATTCCATTCCATTCCGTTCCTTTCCGTTCTACTCGGGTTGATTCCATTCTATTCCATTCCATTCCATTCGATTCCATTCGATTCCATTCGAATCCATTCGATTCCATTCGATTCCATTCGATTCCATTCCATTCCATTGAATTCCATTCCATTCCATTCCATTCCATTGAATTCCGTTCCATTCCATTCAATTCCATTCCATTCCATTCCTTTCCGTTCCGTTCCGTTCCGTTCCGTTCCGTTCCTTTCTACTCGGGTTGTTTCCATTCTATTCCATTCCATTCCATTCGATTCCATTCTATTCCATTCGATTCCATTCGATTCAATTCGATTCCATTCCATTCCATTCCATTCCATTCCATTGAATTCCATTCCATTCCATTCCGTTCCATTCCATTCCGTTCCATTCCATTCCATTCCATTCCATTCCATTACATTACATTCCCTTCCATTCCGTTCCATTCCGTTCCATTCCATTGAATTCCGATCCATTGCATGGAATTCCGTTCCATTCCATTCCATTCCTTTCCGTTCCGTTCCGTTCCGTTCGGTTCCGTTCTACTCGGATTGATTCCATTCTATTCCATTCCATTCCATTCGATTCCATTCGATTCCATTCGATTCCATTCGACTCCATTCCATTCCATTCCATTCCATTCCATTCCATTCCATTCCATTGAACTCCATTCCATTCCATTCAATTCCATTCCATTCCATTCCATTGAATTCCATTCCATTCCATTCCATTCCATTGAATTCTGTTCCATTCCATTCCATTCCATTCCATTCCGTTCTACTCGGGTTGATTCCATTCTATTCCATTCCGTTCCGTTCCGTTCCGTTCCGTTCCGTTCCATTCCACTCGGGTTGATTCCATTCTATTCTATTCCATTCCATTCCATTACACTCGATTCCATTAGATTCCATTCGATTCCATTCGATTCCATTCGATTCCATTCCATTCCATTGAATTCCATTCCATTCCATTGAATTCCGTTCCATTCCATTCAATTCCATTCCATTCCATTCCATTCCATTCCATTTGAATTCCATTCCATTCCATTCCATTCCATTCCATTCCATTCCATTCCATTCCATTCCATTCTACTCGGGTTGATTCCATTCTATTACATTCCATTCCATTCGATTCCATTCGATTCCAATCGATTCCATTCGATTCCATTCCATTCCATTCCATTCAATTGAATTCCATTCCATTCCATTGAATTCCATTCCATTCCATTCCGTTCCATTCCGTTCCGTTCCGTACCGTTCCATTCCATTCCATTCCATTCCATTGAATTCCGTTCCATTCCATTCAATTCCATTCCATTCCATTCCTTTCCGTTCCGTTCCGTTCCGTTCCGTTCCGTTCCGTTCTACTCGGGTTGTTTCCATTCTATTCCATTCCATTCCATTCGATTCCATTCTATTCCATTCGATTCCATTCGATTCAATTCGATTCCATTCCATTCCATTCCATTCCATTCCATTCCATTCCATTCCATTGAATTCCATTCCATTCCATTCCGTTCCATTCCATTCCGTTCCATTCCATTCCATTCCATTCCATTCCATTACATTACATTCCCTTCCATTCCGTTCCATTCCGTTCCATTCCATTGAATTCCGATCCATTGCATGGAATTCCGTTCCATTCCATTCCATTCCTTTCCGTTCCGTTCCGTTCCGTTCGGTTCCGTTCTACTCGGATTGATTCCATTCTATTCCATTCCATTCCATTCGATTCCATTCGATTCCATTCGATTCCATTCGACTCCATTCCATTCCATTCCATTCCATTCCATTCCATTCCATTCCATTCCATTCCATTCCATTCCATTGAACTCCATTCCATTCCATTCAATTCCATTCCATTCCATTCCATTGAATTCCATTCCATTCCATTCCATTCCATTGAATTCTGTTCCATTCCATTCCATTCCATTCCATTCCGTTCTACTCGGGTTGATTCCATTCTATTCCATTCCGTTCCGTTCCGTTCCGTTCCGTTCCGTTCCATTCCACTCGGGTTGATTCCATTCTATTCTATTCCATTCCATTCCATTCCACTCGATTCCATTAGATTCCATTCGATTCCATTCGATTCCATTCGATTCCATTCCATTCCATTGAATTCCATTCCATTCCATTGAATTCCGTTCCATTCCATTCAATTCCATTCCATTCCATTCCATTCCATTCCATTTGAATTCCATTCCATTCCATTCCATTCCATTCCATTCCATTCCATTCCATTCCATTCCATTCCATTCTACTCGGGTTGATTCCATTCTATTACATTCCATTCCATTCGATTCCATTCGATTCCAATCGATTCCATTCGATTCCATTCCATTCCATTCCATTCAATTGAATTCCATTCCATTCCGTTGAATTCCATTCCATTCCATTCCATTGAATTCCATTCCATTCCATTCCATTCCATTCCATTCCATTCCATTCCATTCCATTCCATTCCATTCCATTGAATTCCGTTCCATTCCATTCCATTCCATTCCATTCCATTCCATTGAATTCCATTACATTGAATTCCATTCCATTCCATTCCATTCCATGGAATTCCATTCCATTCCATTCCATTCCATTCCGTTCCATTCCATTCCGTTCCATTCCATTCCATTCCGTTCCGTTCCATTCCGTTCCATTCCGTTCCATTCCATTGAATTCCGTTCCATTGCATTGAATTCCGTTCCATTCCATTCAATTCCTTTCCGTTCCGTTCCGTTCCGTTCCGTTCCGTTCCGTTCTACTAGGGTTGATTCCATTCTATTCCATTCCATTCCATTCGATTCCATTCTATTCCATTCGATTCCATTCGATTCAATTCGATTCCATTCCATTCCATTCCATTCCATTCCATTCCATTGAATTCCATTCCATTCCATTCCATTGAATTCCATTCCATTCCATTCCATTGAATTCCATTCCATTCCATTGAATTCCATTCCATTCCATTCCATTCCATTCCATTCCATTCCATTGAATTCCATTCCATTCCATTCCATTCCATTCCATTCCATTCCATTGAATTCCATTCCATTGAATTCCATTCCATTCCATTGAATTCCATTCCAATCCATTCCATTCCATTGAATTCCGTTCCATTCCATTCCATTCCGTTCCATTCCATTTGAATTCCATTCCATTCCATTCCATTCCATTCCATTCTACTCGGGTTGATTCCATTCTATTCCATTCCATTCCATTCCATTCCATTCGATTCCATTCGATTCCATTCCATTCCATTCAATTCCATTGAATTCCATTCCATTCCATTCCATTCCATCCCATTCCATTGAATTCCATTCCATTCCATTCCATTCCATGGAATTCCATTCCATTCCATTGACTTCCATTCCATTCCATTCCGTTCCATTCCATTATGTTCCATTCCATTCCATTCCATTCCATTCAATTCCATTCCGTTCCGTTCCATTCCGTTCCATTCCGTTCCATTCCATTGAATTCTGATCCATTGCATTGAATTCCTTTCCATTCCATTCCATTCCTTTCCGTTCCGTTCCGTTCCCTTCTACTCGGGTTGATTCCATTCTATTCCATTCCATTCCATTCGATTCCATTCGATTCCATTCGATTCCATTCGATTCCATTCGATTCCATTCCATTCCATTCCATTCCATTCCATTCCATTCCATTGAATTCCTTTCCATTCCATTGAATTCCATTCCATTCCATTCCATTCCATTCCATTCGATTCCATTGAATTCCATTCCATTCCATTCCTTTCCATTCCATTGAATTCCATTCCATTCCATTCCATTCCATTCCATTCGATTCCATTGAATTCCATTCCATTCCATTCCTTTCCATTCCATTCCATTCCATTCCATTCCATTCCATTCCATTGAATTCCATTGAATTCCATTCCAATGAATTCCATTCCATTCCATTCCATTCCATTCCATTGAATTAATTTCCATTCCATTCCATTCCATTCCATTCCATTCTATTCCATCGAATTCCATTCCATTCCATTCCATTCCATTCCATTCCATTCCATTCCATTCCATTCCATTCCATTCCATTCTACTCGGGTTGATTCCATTCTATTTCATTCCATTCCATTCGATTCCATTCGATTCCATTCCATTCCATTCCATTCCATTCCATTCAATTGAATTCCATTCCATTCCATTCCATTCCATTCCATTCCATTCCGTTCCATTCCATTCCATCGAATTCCATTCCATTCCATTCCATTCCATTCCATTCCATTGAATTCCATTCCATTCCATTCCGTTCCGTTCCGTTCCGCTCCGTTTCGTTCCGTTCCGTTCCGTTCCATTCCATTCCATTCCATTCCATTGAATTCCGTTCCATTCCATTGAATTCCATTCCATTTCGTTCCATTCCATTGAATTCTGTTCCGTTCCGTTCCATTCCGTTCCGTTCCATTCCATTCCATTCCGTTCCTTTCCGTTCTACTCGGGTTGATTCCATTCTATTCCATTCCATTCCATTCGATTCCATTCGATTCCATTCGAATCCATTCGATTCCATTCGATTCCATTCGATTCCATTCCATTCCATTGAATTCCATTCCATTCCATTCCATTCCATTGAATTCCGTTCCATTCCATTCAATTCCATTCCATTCCATTCCTTTCCGTTCCGTTCCGTTCCGTTCCGTTCCGTTCCTTTCTACTCGGGTTGTTTCCATTCTATTCCATTCCATTCCATTCGATTCCATTCTATTCCATTCGATTCCATTCGATTCAATTCGATTCCATTCCATTCCATTCCATTCCATTCCATTGAATTCCATTCCATTCCATTCCGTTCCATTCCATTCCGTTCCATTCCATTCCATTCCATTCCATTCCATTACATTACATTCCCTTCCATTCCGTTCCATTCCGTTCCATTCCATTGAATTCCGATCCATTGCATGGAATTCCGTTCCATTCCATTCCATTCCTTTCCGTTCCGTTCCGTTCCGTTCGGTTCCGTTCTACTCGGATTGATTCCATTCTATTCCATTCCATTCCATTCGATTCCATTCGATTCCATTCGATTCCATTCGACTCCATTCCATTCCATTCCATTCCATTCCATTCCATTCCATTCCATTGAACTCCATTCCATTCCATTCAATTCCATTCCATTCCATTCCATTGAATTCCATTCCATTCCATTCCATTCCATTGAATTCTGTTCCATTCCATTCCATTCCATTCCATTCCGTTCTACTCGGGTTGATTCCATTCTATTCCATTCCGTTCCGTTCCGTTCCGTTCCGTTCCATTCCACTCGGGTTGATTCCATTCTATTCTATTCCATTCCATTCCATTACACTCGATTCCATTAGATTCCATTCGATTCCATTCGATTCCATTCGATTCCATTCCATTCCATTGAATTCCATTCCATTCCATTGAATTCCGTTCCATTCCATTCAATTCCATTCCATTCCATTCCATTCCATTCCATTTGAATTCCATTCCATTCCATTCCATTCCATTCCATTCCATTCCATTCCATTCCATTCCATTCCATTGAATTCCGTTCCATTCCATTCCATTCCATTCCATTCCATTCCATTGAATTCCATTACATTGAATTCCATTCCATTCCATTCCATTCCATGGAATTCCATTCCATTCCATTCCATTCCATTCCGTTCCATTCCATTCCGTTCCATTCCATTCCATTCCGTTCCGTTCCATTCCGTTCCATTCCGTTCCATTCCATTGAATTCCGTTCCATTGCATTGAATTCCGTTCCATTCCATTCAATTCCTTTCCGTTCCGTTCCGTTCCGTTCCGTTCCGTTCCGTTCTACTAGGGTTGATTCCATTCTATTCCATTCCATTCCATTCGATTCCATTCTATTCCATTCGATTCCATTCGATTCAATTCGATTCCATTCCATTCCATTCCATTCCATTCCATTCCATTGAATTCCATTCCATTCCATTCCATTGAATTCCATTCCATTCCATTCCATTGAATTCCATTCCATTCCATTGAATTCCATTCCATTCCATTCCATTCGATTCCATTCCATTCCATTGAATTCCATTCCATTCCATTCCATTCCATTCCATTCCATTCCATTGAATTCCATTCCATTGAATTCCATTCCATTCCATTGAATTCCATTCCAATCCATTCCATTCCATTGAATTCCGTTCCATTCCATTCCATTCCGTTCCATTCCATTTGAATTCCATTCCATTCCATTCCATTCCATTCCATTCTACTCGGGTTGATTCCATTCTATTCCATTCCATTCCATTCCATTCCATTCGATTCCATTCGATTCCATTCCATTCCATTCAATTCCATTGAATTCCATTCCATTCCATTCCATTCCATCCCATTCCATTGAATTCCATTCCATTCCATTCCATTCCATGGAATTCCATTCCATTCCATTGACTTCCATTCCATTCCATTCCGTTCCATTCCATTATGTTCCATTCCATTCCATTCCATTCCATTCAATTCCATTCCGTTCCGTTCCATTCCGTTCCATTCCGTTCCATTCCATTGAATTCTGATCCATTGCATTGAATTCCTTTCCATTCCATTCCATTCCTTTCCGTTCCGTTCCGTTCCCTTCTACTCGGGTTGATTCCATTCTATTCCATTCCATTCCATTCGATTCCATTCGATTCCATTCGATTCCATTCGATTCCATTCGATTCCATTCCATTCCATTCCATTCCATTCCATTCCATTCCATTGAATTCCTTTCCATTCCATTGAATTCCATTCCATTCCATTCCATTCCATTCCATTCGATTCCATTGAATTCCATTCCATTCCATTCCTTTCCATTCCATTGAATTCCATTCCATTCCATTCCATTCCATTCCATTCGATTCCATTGAATTCCATTCCATTCCATTCCTTTCCATTCCATTCCATTCCATTCCATTCCATTCCATTCCATTGAATTCCATTGAATTCCATTCCAATGAATTCCATTCCATTCCATTCCATTCCATTCCATTGAATTAATTTCCATTCCATTCCATTCCATTCCATTCCATTCTATTCCATCGAATTCCATTCCATTCCATTCCATTCCATTCCATTCCATTCCATTCCATTCCATTCCATTCCATTCCATTCCATTCTACTCGGGTTGATTCCATTCTATTTCATTCCATTCCATTCGATTCCATTCGATTCCATTCCATTCCATTCCATTCCATTCCATTCAATTGAATTCCATTCCATTCCATTCCATTCCATTCCATTCCGTTCCATTCCATTCCATCGAATTCCATTCCATTCCATTCCATTCCATTCCATTCCATTGAATTCCATTCCATTCCATTCCGTTCCGTTCCGTTCCGCTCCGTTTCGTTCCGTTCCGTTCCGTTCCATTCCATTCCATTCCATTCCATTGAATTCCGTTCCATTCCATTGAATTCCATTCCATTTCGTTCCATTCCATTGAATTCTGTTCCGTTCCGTTCCATTCCGTTCCGTTCCATTCCATTCCATTCCGTTCCTTTCCGTTCTACTCGGGTTGATTCCATTCTATTCCATTCCATTCCATTCGATTCCATTCGATTCCATTCGAATCCATTCGATTCCATTCGATTCCATTCGATTCCATTCCATTCCATTGAATTCCATTCCATTCCATTCCATTCCATTGAATTCCGTTCCATTCCATTCAATTCCATTCCATTCCATTCCTTTCCGTTCCGTTCCGTTCCGTTCCGTTCCGTTCCTTTCTACTCGGGTTGTTTCCATTCTATTCCATTCCATTCCATTCGATTCCATTCTATTCCATTCGATTCCATTCGATTCAATTCGATTCCATTCCATTCCATTCCATTCCATTCCATTCCATTGAATTCCATTCCATTCCATTCCGTTCCATTCCATTCCGTTCCATTCCATTCCATTCCATTCCATTCCATTACATTACATTCCCTTCCATTCCGTTCCATTCCGTTCCATTCCATTGAATTCCGATCCATTGCATGGAATTCCGTTCCATTCCATTCCATTCCTTTCCGTTCCGTTCCGTTCCGTTCGGTTCCGTTCTACTCGGATTGATTCCATTCTATTCCATTCCATTCCATTCGATTCCATTCGATTCCATTCGATTCCATTCGACTCCATTCCATTCCATTCCATTCCATTCCATTCCATTCCATTCCATTGAACTCCATTCCATTCCATTCAATTCCATTCCATTCCATTCCATTGAATTCCATTCCATTCCATTCCATTCCATTGAATTCTGTTCCATTCCATTCCATTCCATTCCATTCCGTTCTACTCGGGTTGATTCCATTCTATTCCATTCCGTTCCGTTCCGTTCCGTTCCGTTCCATTCCACTCGGGTTGATTCCATTCTATTCTATTCCATTCCATTCCATTACACTCGATTCCATTAGATTCCATTCGATTCCATTCGATTCCATTCGATTCCATTCCATTCCATTGAATTCCATTCCATTCCATTGAATTCCGTTCCATTCCATTCAATTCCATTCCATTCCATTCCATTCCATTCCATTTGAATTCCATTCCATTCCATTCCATTCCATTCCATTCCATTCCATTCCATTCCATTCCATTCCATTGAATTCCGTTCCATTCCATTCCATTCCATTCCATTCCATTCCATTGAATTCCATTACATTGAATTCCATTCCATTCCATTCCATTCCATGGAATTCCATTCCATTCCATTCCATTCCATTCCGTTCCATTCCATTCCGTTCCATTCCATTCCATTCCGTTCCGTTCCATTCCGTTCCATTCCGTTCCATTCCATTGAATTCCGTTCCATTGCATTGAATTCCGTTCCATTCCATTCAATTCCTTTCCGTTCCGTTCCGTTCCGTTCCGTTCCGTTCCGTTCTACTAGGGTTGATTCCATTCTATTCCATTCCATTCCATTCGATTCCATTCTATTCCATTCGATTCCATTCGATTCAATTCGATTCCATTCCATTCCATTCCATTCCATTCCATTCCATTGAATTCCATTCCATTCCATTCCATTGAATTCCATTCCATTCCATTCCATTGAATTCCATTCCATTCCATTGAATTCCATTCCATTCCATTCCATTCGATTCCATTCCATTCCATTGAATTCCATTCCATTCCATTCCATTCCATTCCATTCCATTCCATTGAATTCCATTCCATTGAATTCCATTCCATTCCATTGAATTCCATTCCAATCCATTCCATTCCATTGAATTCCGTTCCATTCCATTCCATTCCGTTCCATTCCATTTGAATTCCATTCCATTCCATTCCATTCCATTCCATTCTACTCGGGTTGATTCCATTCTATTCCATTCCATTCCATTCCATTCCATTCGATTCCATTCGATTCCATTCCATTCCATTCAATTCCATTGAATTCCATTCCATTCCATTCCATTCCATCCCATTCCATTGAATTCCATTCCATTCCATTCCATTCCATGGAATTCCATTCCATTCCATTGACTTCCATTCCATTCCATTCCGTTCCATTCCATTATGTTCCATTCCATTCCATTCCATTCCATTCAATTCCATTCCGTTCCGTTCCATTCCGTTCCATTCCGTTCCATTCCATTGAATTCTGATCCATTGCATTGAATTCCTTTCCATTCCATTCCATTCCTTTCCGTTCCGTTCCGTTCCCTTCTACTCGGGTTGATTCCATTCTATTCCATTCCATTCCATTCGATTCCATTCGATTCCATTCGATTCCATTCGATTCCATTCGATTCCATTCCATTCCATTCCATTCCATTCCATTCCATTCCATTGAATTCCTTTCCATTCCATTGAATTCCATTCCATTCCATTCCATTCCATTCCATTCGATTCCATTGAATTCCATTCCATTCCATTCCTTTCCATTCCATTGAATTCCATTCCATTCCATTCCATTCCATTCCATTCGATTCCATTGAATTCCATTCCATTCCATTCCTTTCCATTCCATTCCATTCCATTCCATTCCATTCCATTCCATTGAATTCCATTGAATTCCATTCCAATGAATTCCATTCCATTCCATTCCATTCCATTCCATTGAATTAATTTCCATTCCATTCCATTCCATTCCATTCCATTCTATTCCATCGAATTCCATTCCATTCCATTCCATTCCATTCCATTCCATTCCATTCCATTCCATTCCATTCCATTCCATTCCATTCCATTCTACTCGGGTTGATTCCATTCTATTTCATTCCATTCCATTCGATTCCATTCGATTCCATTCCATTCCATTCCATTCCATTCCATTCAATTGAATTCCATTCCATTCCATTCCATTCCATTCCATTCCGTTCCATTCCATTCCATCGAATTCCATTCCATTCCATTCCATTCCATTCCATTCCATTGAATTCCATTCCATTCCATTCCGTTCCGTTCCGTTCCGCTCCGTTTCGTTCCGTTCCGTTCCGTTCCATTCCATTCCATTCCATTCCATTGAATTCCGTTCCATTCCATTGAATTCCATTCCATTTCGTTCCATTCCATTGAATTCTGTTCCGTTCCGTTCCATTCCGTTCCGTTCCATTCCATTCCATTCCGTTCCTTTCCGTTCTACTCGGGTTGATTCCATTCTATTCCATTCCATTCCATTCGATTCCATTCGATTCCATTCGAATCCATTCGATTCCATTCGATTCCATTCGATTCCATTCCATTCCATTGAATTCCATTCCATTCCATTCCATTCCATTGAATTCCGTTCCATTCCATTCAATTCCATTCCATTCCATTCCTTTCCGTTCCGTTCCGTTCCGTTCCGTTCCGTTCCTTTCTACTCGGGTTGTTTCCATTCTATTCCATTCCATTCCATTCGATTCCATTCTATTCCATTCGATTCCATTCGATTCAATTCGATTCCATTCCATTCCATTCCATTCCATTCCATTCCATTGAATTCCATTCCATTCCATTCCGTTCCATTCCATTCCGTTCCATTCCATTCCATTCCATTCCATTCCATTACATTACATTCCCTTCCATTCCGTTCCATTCCGTTCCATTCCATTGAATTCCGATCCATTGCATGGAATTCCGTTCCATTCCATTCCATTCCTTTCCGTTCCGTTCCGTTCCGTTCGGTTCCGTTCTACTCGGATTGATTCCATTCTATTCCATTCCATTCCATTCGATTCCATTCGATTCCATTCGATTCCATTCGACTCCATTCCATTCCATTCCATTCCATTCCATTCCATTCCATTCCATTGAACTCCATTCCATTCCATTCAATTCCATTCCATTCCATTCCATTGAATTCCATTCCATTCCATTCCATTCCATTGAATTCTGTTCCATTCCATTCCATTCCATTCCATTCCGTTCTACTCGGGTTGATTCCATTCTATTCCATTCCGTTCCGTTCCGTTCCGTTCCGTTCCGTTCCATTCCACTCGGGTTGATTCCATTCTATTCTATTCCATTCCATTCCATTACACTCGATTCCATTAGATTCCATTCGATTCCATTCGATTCCATTCGATTCCATTCCATTCCATTGAATTCCATTCCATTCCATTGAATTCCGTTCCATTCCATTCAATTCCATTCCATTCCATTCCATTCCATTCCATTTGAATTCCATTCCATTCCATTCCATTCCATTCCATTCCATTCCATTCCATTCCATTCCATTCCATTCCATTCTACTCGGGTTGATTCCATTCTATTACATTCCATTCCATTCGATTCCATTCGATTCCAATCGATTCCATTCGATTCCATTCCATTCCATTCCATTCAATTGAATTCCATTCCATTCCATTGAATTCCATTCCATTCCATTCCGTTCCATTCCGTTCCGTTCCGTACCGTTCCATTCCATTCCATTCCATTCCATTGAATTCCGTTCCATTCCATTCAATTCCATTCCATTCCATTCCTTTCCGTTCCGTTCCGTTCCGTTCCGTTCCGTTCCGTTCTACTCGGGTTGTTTCCATTCTATTCCATTCCATTCCATTCGATTCCATTCTATTCCATTCGATTCCATTCGATTCAATTCGATTCCATTCCATTCCATTCCATTCCATTCCATTCCATTCCATTCCATTGAATTCCATTCCATTCCATTCCGTTCCATTCCATTCCGTTCCATTCCATTCCATTCCATTCCATTCCATTACATTACATTCCCTTCCATTCCGTTCCATTCCGTTCCATTCCATTGAATTCCGATCCATTGCATGGAATTCCGTTCCATTCCATTCCATTCGTTTCCGTTCCATTCCGTTCCGTTCGGTTCCGTTCTACTCGGATTGATTCCATTCTATTCCATTCCATTCCATTCGATTCCATTCGATTCCATTCGATTCCATTCGACTCCATTCCATTCCATTCCATTCCATTCCATTCCATTCCATTCCATTCCATTCCATTCCATTCCATTGAACTCCATTCCATTCCATTCAATTCCATTCCATTCCATTCCATTGAATTCCATTCCATTCCATTCCATTCCATTGAATTCTGTTCCATTCCATTCCATTCCATTCCATTCCGTTCTACTCGGGTTGATTCCATTCTATTCCATTCCGTTCCGTTCCGTTCCGTTCCGATCCGTTCCATTCCACTCGGGTTGATTCCATTCTATTCTATTCCATTCCATTCCATTCCACTCGATTCCATTAGATTCCATTCGATTCCATTCGATTCCATTCGATTCCATTCCATTCCATTGAATTCCATTCCATTCCATTGAATTCCGTTCCATTCCATTCAATTCCATTCCATTCCATTCCATTCCATTCCATTTGAATTCCATTCCATTCCATTCCATTCCATTCCATTCCATTCCATTCCATTCCATTCCATTCCATTCTACTCGGGTTGATTCCATTCTATTACATTCCATTCCATTCGATTCCATTCGATTCCAATCGATTCCATTCGATTCCATTCCATTCCATTCCATTCAATTGAATTCCATTCCATTCCGTTGAATTCCATTCCATTCCATTCCATTGAATTCCATTCCATTCCATTCCATTCCATTCCATTCCATTCCATTCCATTCCATTCCATTGAATTCCGTTCCATTCCATTCCATTCCATTCCATTCCATTCCATTGAATTCCATTACATTGAATTCCATTCCATTCCATTCCATTCCATGGAATTCCATTCCATTCCATTCCGTTCCATTCCGTTCCGTTCCGTACCGTTCCATTCCATTCCATTCCATTCCATTGAATTCCGTTCCATTCCATTGAATTCCATTCCATTCCGTTCCATTCCATTGAATTCCGTTCCGTTCCGTTCCGTTCCGTTCCGTTCCATTCCGTTCCATTCCGTTCCATTCCGTTCTACTCGGGTTGATTCCATTCTATTCCATTCCATTCCACTCGATTCCATTCCATTCGATTCCATTCCATTCCATTCCATTCCGTTCTACTCGGGTTCATTCCATTCCATTCCTTTCCGTTCCGTTCCGTTCCGTTCCGTTCCGTTCCGTTCTACTCGGGTTGTTTCCATTCTATTCCATTCCATTCCATTCCATTCCATTCTATTCCATTCGATTCCATTCGATTCAATTCGATTCCATTCCATTCCATTCCATTCCATTCCATTCCATTCCATTCCATTGAATTCCATTCCACTCCATTCCGTTCCATTCCATTCCGTTCCATTCCATTCCATTCCATTCCATTCCATTCCATTCCATTCCATTCCATTGAATTCCGTTCCATTCCATTGAATTCCATTCCATTCCGTTCCATTCCATTGAATTCCGTTCCGTTCTGTTCCGTTCCGTTCCGTTCCATTCCGTTCCATTCCGTTCTACTCGGGTTGATTCCATTCTATTCCATTCCATTCCACTCGATTCCATTCCATTCGATTCCATTCCATTCCATTCCATTCCGTTCTACTCGGGTTCATTCCATTCCATTCCTTTCCGTTCCGTTCCGTTCCGTTCTACTCGGGTTGATTCCATTCTATTCCATTCCATTCCATTCGATTCCATTCTATTCCATTCGATTCCATTCTATTCAATTCGATTCCATTCCATTCCATTCCATTCCATTCCATTCCATTGAATTCCATTCCATTCCATTCCGTTCCATTCCATTCCGTTCCATTCCATTCCATTCCATTCCATTCCATTCCATTGAATTCCATTCCATTCCATTCCATTCCATTCAATTCTGTTCCATTCAATTCCATTCCATTCCATTCCGTTCTACTCGGGTTGATTCCATTCTATTCCATTCCGTTCCGTTCCGTTCCGTTCCGTTCCTTTCCGTTCCATTCCATTCCACTCGGGTTGGTTCCATTCTATTCCATTCCATTGCATTCGATTCCATTCGATTCCATTCGATTCCATTCGATTCCATTCGATTCCATTCGATTCCATTCGATTCCATTCCATTCCATTGAATTCCGTTCCATTCCATTCCATTCCATTGAATTCCGTTCCATTCCATTCCATTCCATTCCATTCCATTCCATTCCATTCCATTTGAATTCCATTCCATTCCATTCCGTTCCATTCCATTCCATTCCATTCCATTCCATTCTACTCGGGTTGATTCCATTCTATTCCATTCCATTCCATTCGATTCCATTCGATTCCATTCGATTCCATTCGATTCCATTCCATTCCATTCCATTCCATTCCATTGAATTCCATACCATTGAATTCCATTCCATTCCATTCCATTCCATCGAATTCCATTCCAGTCCGTTCCATTCCGTTCCGTTCCGTTCCGTTCCGTTCCATTCCATTCCATTCCATTCCATGGAATTCCATTCCATTCCATTCCATTCCATTCCGTTCCATTCCATTCCGTTCCATTCCATTCCATTCCATTCCATTCCGTTCCGTTCCATTCCGTTCCATTCCGTTCCATTCCATTGAATTCCGTTCCATTGCATTGAATTCCGTTCCATTCCATTCCATTCCTTTCCGTTCCGTTCCGTTCCGTTCCGTTCCGTTCCGTTCTACTTGGGTTGATTCCATTCTATTCCATTCCATTCCATTCGATTCCATTCGATTCCATTCGATTCCATTCCATTCCATTCCATACAATTGAATTCCATTCCATTCCATTCCATTCCATTCCATTCCATTCCGTTCCATTCCATTCCATCGAATTCCATTCCATTCCATTCCATTCCATTCCATTCCATTGAATTCCATTCCATTCCGTTCCGTTCCGTTCCGCTCCGTTTCGTTCCGTTCCGTTCCGTTCCATTCCATTCCATTCCATTCCATTGAATTCCGTTCCATTCCATTGAATTCCATTCCATTTCGTTCCATTCCATTGAATTCTGTTCCGTTCCGTTCCATTCCGTTCCGTTCCATTCCATTCCATTCCGTTCCTTTCCGTTCTACTCGGGTTGATTCCATTCTATTCCATTCCATTCCATTCGATTCCATTCGATTCCATTCGAATCCATTCGATTCCATTCGATTCCATTCGATTCCATTCCATTCCATTGAATTCCATTCCATTCCATTCCATTCCATTGAATTCCGTTCCATTCCATTCAATTCCATTCCATTCCATTCCTTTCCGTTCCGTTCCGTTCCGTTCCGTTCCGTTCTACTCGGGTTGTTTCCATTCTATTCCATTCCATTCCATTCGATTCCATTCTATTCCTTTCGATTCCATTCGATTCAATTCGATTCCATTCCATTCCATTCCATTCCATTCCATTCCATTCCATTGAATTCCATTCCATTCCATTCCGTTCCATTCCATTCCGTTCCATTCCATTCCATTCCATTCCATTCCATTACATTACATTCCCTTCCATTCCGTTCCATTCCGTTCCATTCCATTGAATTCCGATCCATTGCATGGAATTCCGTTCCATTCCATTCCATTCCTTTCCGTTCCGTTCCGTTCCGTTCGGTTCCGTTCTACTCGGATTGATTCCATTCTATTCCATTCCATTCCATTCGATTCCATTCGATTCCATTCGATTCCATTCGACTCCATTCCATTCCATTCCATTCCATTCCATTCCATTCCATTCCATTCCATTCCATTCCATTCCATTGAACTCCATTCCATTCCATTCAATTCCATTCCATTCCATTCCATTGAATTCCATTCCATTCCATTCCATTCCATTGAATTCTGTTCCATTCCATTCCATTCCATTCCATTCCGTTCTACTCGGGTTGATTCCATTCTATTCCATTCCGTTCCGTTCCGTTCCGTTCCGTTCCGTTCCATTCCACTCGGGTTGATTCCATTCTATTCCATTCCATTCCATTCCATTCCACTCGATTCCATTAGATTCCATTCGATTCCATTCGATTCCATTCGATTCCATTCCATTCCATTGAATTCCATTCCATTCCATTCCATTTCATTGAATTCCGTTCCATTCCATTCAATTCCATTCCATTCCATTCCATTCCATTCCATTTGAATTCCATTCCATTCCATTCCATTCCATTCCATTCCATTCCATTCCATTCCATTCCATTCTACTCGGGTTGATTCCACTCTATTACATTCCATTCCATTCGATTCCATTCGATTCCAATCGATTCCATTCGATTCCATTCCATTCCATTCCATTCAATTGAATTCCATTCCATTCCATTCCATTCCATTCCATTCCATTCCATTGAATTCCATTCCATTCCATTCCATTCCATTCCATTCCATTCCATTCCATTCCATTCCATTCCATTGAATTCCGTTCCATTCCATTCCATTCCATTCCATTCCATTCCATTGAATTCCATTACATTGAATTCCATTCCATTCCATTCCATTCCATGGAATTCCATTCCATTCCGTTCCGTTCCATTCCGTTCCGTTCCGTACCGTTCCATTCCATTCCATTCCATTCCATTGAATTCCGTTCCATTCCATTGAATTCCATTCCATTCCGTTCCATTCCATTGAATTCCGTTCCGTTCCGTTCCGTTCCGTTCCATTCCGTTCCATTCCGTTCCATTCCGTTCTACTCGGGTTGATTCCATTCTATTCCATTCCATTCCACTCGATTCCATTCCATTCGATTCCATTCCATTCCATTCCATTCCGTTCTACTCGGGTTCATTCCATTCCATTCCTTTCCGTTCCGTTCCGTTCCGTTCCGTTCCGTTCTACTCGGGTTGTTTCCATTCTATTCCATTCCATTCCATTCGATTCCATTCTATTCCATTCGATTCCATTCGATTCAATTCGATTCCATTCCATTCCATTCCATTCCATTCCATTCCATTCCATTGAATTCCATTCCATTCCATTCCGTTCCATTCCATTCCGTTCCATTCCATTCCATTCCATTCCATTCCATTACATTACATTCCCTTCCATTCCGTTCCATTCCGTTCCATTCCATTGAATTCCGATCCATTGCATGGAATTCCGTTCCATTCCATTCCATTCCTTTCCGTTCCGTTCCGTTCCGTTCGGTTCCGTTCTACTCGGATTGATTCCATTCTATTCCATTCCATTCCATTCGATTCCATTCGATTCCATTCGATTCCATTCCATTCCATTCCATTGAACTCCATTCCATTCCATAACATTCCATTCCATTCCATTCCATTCCATTCCATTGAACTCCATTCCATTCCATTCAATTCCATTCCATTCCATTCCATTGAATTCCATTCCATTCCATTCCATTCCATTGAATTCTGTTCCATTCCATTCCATTCCATTCCATTCCGTTCTACTCGGGTTGATTCCATTCTATTCCATTCCGTTCCGTTCCGTTCCGTTCCGTTCCGTTCCATTCCACTCGGGTTGATTCCATTCTATTCTATTCCATTCCATTCCATTACACTCGATTCCATTAGATTCCATTCGATTCCATTCGATTCCATTCGATTCCATTCCATTCCATTGAATTCCATTCCATTCCATTGAATTCCGTTCCATTCCATTCAATTCCATTCCATTCCATTCCATTCCATTCCATTTGAATTCCATTCCATTCCATTCCATTCCATTCCATTCCATTCCATTCCATTCCATTCCATTCCATTCCATTCTACTCGGGTTGATTCCATTCTATTACATTCCATTCCATTCGATTCCATTCGATTCCAATCGATTCCATTCGATTCCATTCCATTCCATTCCATTCAATTGAATTCCATTCCATTCCATTGAATTCCATTCCATTCCATTCCATTGAATTCCATTCCATTCCATTCCATTCCATTCCATTCCATTCCATTCCATTCCATTCCATTGAATTCCGTTCCATTCCATTCCATTCCATTCCATTCCATTCCATTGAATTCCATTACATTGAATTCCATTCCATTCCATTCCATTCCATGGAATTCCATTCCATTCCATTCCGTTCCATTCCGTTCCGTTCCGTACCGTTCCATTCCATTCCATTCCATTCCATTGAATTCCGTTCCATTCCATTCAATTCCATTCCATTCCATTCCTTTCCGTTCCGTTCCGTTCCGTTCCGTTCCGTTCCGTTCTACTCGGGTTGTTTCCATTCTATTCCATTCCATTCCATTCGATTCCATTCTATTCCATTCGATTCCATTCGATTCAATTCGATTCCATTCCATTCCATTCCATTCCATTCCATTCCATTCCATTCCATTCCATTGAATTCCATTCCATTCCATTCCGTTCCATTCCATTCCGTTCCATTCCATTCCATTCCATTCCATTCCATTACATTACATTCCCTTCCATTCCGTTCCATTCCGTTCCATTCCATTGAATTCCGATCCATTGCATGGAATTCCGTTCCATTCCATTCCATTCCTTTCCGTTCCGTTCCGTTCCGTTCGGTTCCGTTCTACTCGGATTGATTCCATTCTATTCCATTCCATTCCATTCGATTCCATTCGATTCCATTCGATTCCATTCGACTCCATTCCATTCCATTCCATTCCATTCCATTCCATTCCATTCCATTCCATTCCATTCCATTCCATTGAACTCCATTCCATTCCATTCAATTCCATTCCATTCCATTCCATTGAATTCCATTCCATTCCATTCCATTCCATTGAATTCTGTTCCATTCCATTCCATTCCATTCCATTCCGTTCTACTCGGGTTGATTCCATTCTATTCCATTCCGTTCCGTTCCGTTCCGTTCCGTTCCGTTCCATTCCACTCGGGTTGATTCCATTCTATTCTATTCCATTCCATTCCATTCCACTCGATTCCATTAGATTCCATTCGATTCCATTCGATTCCATTCGATTCCATTCCATTCCATTGAATTCCATTCCATTCCATTGAATTCCGTTCCATTCCATTCAATTCCATTCCATTCCATTCCATTCCATTCCATTTGAATTCCATTCCATTCCATTCCATTCCATTCCATTCCATTCCATTCCATTCCATTCCATTCCATTCCATTCTACTCGGGTTGATTCCATTCTATTACATTCCATTCCATTCGATTCCATTCGATTCCAATCGATTCCATTCGATTCCATTCCATTCCATTCCATTCAATTGAATTCCATTCCATTCCGTTGAATTCCATTCCATTCCATTCCATTGAATTCCATTCCATTCCATTCCATTCCATTCCATTCCATTCCATTCCATTCCATTCCATTCCATTGAATTACGTTCCATTCCATTCCATTCCATTCCATTCCATTCCATTGAATTCCATTACATTGAATTCCATTCCATTCCATTCCATTCCATGGAATTCCATTCCATTCCATTCCGTTCCATTCCGTTCCGTTCCGTACCGTTCCATTCCATTCCATTCCATTCCATTGAATTCCGTTCCATTCCATTGAATTCCATTCCATTCCGTTCCATTCCATTGAATTCCGTTCCGTTCCGTTCCGTTCCGTTCCGTTCCATTCCGTTCCATTCCGTTCCATTCCGTTCTACTCGGGTTGATTCCATTCTATTCCATTCCATTCCACTCGATTCCATTCCATTCGATTCCATTCCATTCCATTCCATTCCGTTCTACTCGGGTTCATTCCATTCCATTCCTTTCCGTTCCGTTCCGTTCCGTTCCGTTCCGTTCCGTTCTACTCGGGTTGTTTCCATTCTATTCCATTCCATTCCATTCCATTCCATTCTATTCCATTCGATTCCATTCGATTCAATTCGATTCCATTCCATTCCATTCCATTCCATTCCATTCCATTCCATTGAATTCCATTCCATTCCATTCCGTTCCATTCCATTCCGTTCCATTCCATTCCATTCCATTCCATTCCATTCCATTCCATTACATTCCCTTCCTTTCCGTTCCATTCCGTTCCATTCCATTGAATTCCGATCCATTGCATGGAATTCCGTTCCATTCCATTCCATTCCTTTCCGTTCCGTTCCGTTCCGTTCGGTTCCGTTCTACTCGGATTGATTCCATTCTATTCCATTCCATTCCATTCGATTCCATTCGATTCCATTCGATTCCATTCGACTCCATTCCAATCCATTCCATTCCATTCCATTCCATTCCATTCCATTCCATTCCATTGAACTCCATTCCATTCCATTCAATTCCATTCCATTCCATTCCATTGAATTCCATTCCATTCCATTCCATTCCATTGAATTCTGTTCCATTCCATTCCATTCCATTCCATTCCGTTCTACTCGGGTTGATTCCATTCTATTCCATTCCGTTCCGTTCCGTTCCGTTCCGTTCCGTTCCATTCCACTCGGGTTGATTCCATTCTATTCCATTCCATTCCATTCCATTCCACTCGATTCCATTAGATTCCATTCGATTCCATTCGATTCCATTCGATTCCATTCCATTCCATTGAATTCCATTCCATTCCATTCCATTCCATTGAATTCCGTTCCATTCCATTCCATTCCATTCCATTCCATTCCATTCCATTCCATTTGAATTCCATTCCATTCCATTCCATTCCATTCCATTCCATTCCATTCCATTCCATTCCATTCTACTCGGGTTGATTCCATTCTATTACATTCCATTCCATTCGATTCCATTCGATTCCAATCGATTCCATTCGATTCCATTCCATTCCATTCCATTCAATTGAATTCCATTCCATTCCATTCCATTCCATTCCATTCCATTCCATTCCATTCCATTGAATCCCATTCCATTCCATTCCATTCCATTCCATTCCATTCCATTCCATTCCATTCCATTCCATTGAATTCCGTTCCATTCCATTCCATTCCATTCCATTCCATTCCATTGAATTCCATTACATTGAATTCCATTCCATTCCATTCCATTCCATGGAATTCCATTCCATTCCGTTCCGTTCCATTCCGTTCCGTTCCGTACCGTTCCATTCCATTCCATTCCATTCCATTGAATTCCGTTCCATTCCATGGAATTCCATTCCATTCCGTTCCATTCCATTGAATTCCATTCCATTCCATTCCATTAGATTCCATTCCATTCCATTGAATTCCATTCCATTCCATTAGATTCCATTCCATTCCATTCCATTCCATTCCATTGAATTCCATTCCATTGAATTCCATTCCATTCCATTGAATTCCATTCCAATCCATTCCATTCCATTGAATTCCGTTCCATTCCATTCCATTCCGTTCCATTCCATTTGTATTCCATTCCATTCCATTCCATTCCATTCCATTCTACTCGGGTTGATTCCATTCTATTCCATTCCATTCCATTCGATTCCATTCGATTCCATTCGATTCCATTCCATTCCATTCAATTCCATTGAATTCCATTCCATTCCATTCCATTCCATCCCATTCCATTGAATTCCATTCCATTCCATTCCATTCCATGGAATTCCATTCCATTCCATTGAATTCCATTCCATTCCATTCCGTTCCATTCCATTATGTTCCATTCCATTCCATTCCATTCCATTCCATTCCATTCCGTTCCGTTCCATTCCGTTCCATTCCGTTCCATTCCATTGAATTCCGATCCATTGCATTGAATTCCTTTCCATTCCATTCCATTCCTTTCCGTTCCGTTCCGTTCCGTTCTACTCGGGTTGATTCCATTCTATTCCATTCCATTCCATTCGATTCCATTCGATTCCATTCGATTCCATTCGATTCCATTCCATTCCATTCCATTCCATTCCATTCCATTCCATTCCATTGAATTCCTTTCCATTCCATTGAATTCCATTCCATTCCATTCCATTCCATTCCATTCGATTCCATTGAATTCCATTCCATTCCATTCCTTTCCATTCCATTCCATTCCATTCCATTCCATTCCATTCCATTGAATTCCATTGAATTCCATTCCAATGAATTCCATTCCATTCCATTCCATTCCATTCCATTCCATTCCATAGAATTAATTTCCATTCCATTCCATTCCATTCCATTCCATTCCATTCTATTCCATCGAATTCCATTCCATTCCATTCCATTCCATTCCATTCCATTCCATTCCATTCCATTCCATTCTACTCGGGTTGATTCCATTCTATTCCATTCCATTCCATTCGATTCCATTCGATTCCATTCGATTCCATTCCATTCCATTCCATACAATTGAATTCCATTCCATTCCATTCCATTCCATTCCATTCAATTCCGTTCCATTCCATTCCATCGAATTCCATTCCATTCCATTCCATTCCATTCCATTCCATTGAATTCCATTCCATTCCGTTCCGTTCCGTTCCGCTCCGTTTCGTTCCGTTCCGTTCCGTTCCATTCCATTCCATTCCATTCCATTGAATTCCGTTCCATTCCATTGAATTCCATTCCATTTCGTTCCATTCCATTGAATTCTGTTCCGTTCCGTTCCATTCCGTTCCGTTCCATTCCATTCCATTCCGTTCCTTTCCGTTCTACTCGGGTTGATTCCATTCTATTCCATTCCATTCCATTCGATTCCATTCGATTCCATTCGAATCCATTCGATTCCATTCGATTCCATTCGATTCCATTGAATTCCATTCCATTCCATTCCATTCCATTGAATTCCGTTCCATTCCATTCAATTCCATTCCATTCCATTCCTTTCCGTTCCGTTCCGTTCCGTTCCGTTCTACTCGGGTTGTTTCCATTCTATTCCATTCCATTCCATTCGATTCCATTCTATTCCATTCGATTCCATTCGATTCAATTCGATTCCATTCCATTCCATTCCATTCCATTCCATTCCATTCCATTGAATTCCATTCCATTCCATTCCGTTCCATTCCATTCCGTTCCATTCCATTCCATTCCATTCCATTCCATTACATTACATTCCCTTCCATTCCGTTCCATTCCGTTCCATTCCATTGAATTCCGATCCATTGCATGGAATTCCGTTCCATTCCATTCCATTCCTTTCCGTTCCGTTCCGTTCCGTTCGGTTCCGTTCTACTCGGATTGATTCCATTCTATTCCATTCCATTCCATTCGATTCCATTCGATTCCATTCGATTCCATTCGACTCCATTCCATTCCATTCCATTCCATTCCATTCCATTCCATTCCATTCCATTCCATTCCATTCCATTGAACTCCATTCCATTCCATTCAATTCCATTCCATTCCATTCCATTGAATTCCATTCCATTCCATTCCATTCCATTGAATTCTGTTCCATTCCATTCCATTCCATTCCATTCCGTTCTACTCGGGTTGATTCCATTCTATTCCATTCCGTTCCGTTCCGTTCCGTTCCGTTCCGTTCCATTCCACTCGGGTTGATTCCATTCTATTCCATTCCATTCCATTCCATTCCACTCGATTCCATTAGATTCCATTCGATTCCATTCGATTCCATTCGATTCCATTCCATTCCATTGAATTCCATTCCATTCCATTCCATTCCATTGAATTCCGTTCCATTCCATTCAATTCCATTCCATTCCATTCCATTCCATTCCATTTGAATTCCATTCCATTCCATTCCATTCCATTCCATTCCATTCCATTCCATTCCATTCCATTCTACTCGGGTTGATTCCATTCTATTACATTCCATTCCATTCGATTCCATTCGATTCCAATCGATTCCATTCGATTCCATTCCATTCCATTCCATTCAATTGAATTCCATTCCATTCCATTCCATTCCATTCCATTCCATTCCATTGAATTCCATTCCATTCCATTCCATTCCATTCCATTCCATTCCATTCCATTCCATTCCATTGAATTCCGTTCCATTCCATTCCATTCCATTCCATTCCATTCCATTGAATTCCATTACATTGAATTCCATTCCATTCCATTCCATTCCATGGAATTCCATTCCATTCCGTTCCGTTCCATTCCGTTCCGTTCCGTACCGTTCCATTCCATTCCATTCCATTCCATTGAATTCCGTTCCATTCCATTGAATTCCATTCCATTCCGTTCCATTCCATTGAATTCCGTTCCGTTCCGTTCCGTTCCGTTCCGTTCCGTTCCATTCCGTTCCATTCCGTTCCATTCCGTTCTACTCGGGTTGATTCCATTCTATTCCATTCCATTCCACTCGATTCCATTCCATTCGATTCCATTCCATTCCATTCCATTCCGTTCTACTCTGGTTCTTTCCATTCCATTCCTTTCCGTTCCGTTCCGTTCCGTTCCGTTCCGTTCTACTCGGGTTGTTTCCATTCTATTCCATTCCATTCCATTCGATTCCATTCTATTCCATTCGATTCCATTCGATTCAATTCGATTCCATTCCATTCCATTCCATTCCATTCCATTCCATTCCATTGAATTCCATTCCATTCCATTCCGTTCCATTCCATTCCGTTCCATTCCATTCCATTCCATTCCATTCCATTACATTACATTCCCTTCCATTCCGTTCCATTCCATTGAATTCCGATCCATTGCATGGAATTCCGTTCCATTCCATTCCATTCCTTTCCGTTCCGTTCCGTTCCGTTCGGTTCCGTTCTACTCGGATTGATTCCATTCTATTCCATTCCATTCCATTCGATTCCATTCGATTCCATTCGATTCCATTCGACTCCATTCCATTCCATTCCATTCCATTCCATTCCATTCCATTCCATTCCATTCCATTGAACTCCATTCCATTCCATTCAATTCCATTCCATTCCATTCCATTGAATTCCATTCCATTCCATTCCATTCCATTGAATTCTGTTCCATTCCATTCCATTCCATTCCATTCCGTTCTACTCGGGTTGATTCCATTCTATTCCATTCCGTTCCGTTCCGTTCCGTTCCGTTCCGTTCCATTCCACTCGGGTTGATTCCATTCTATTCCATTCCATTCCATTCCATTCCACTCGATTCCATTAGATTCCATTCGATTCCATTCGATTCCATTCGATTCCATTCCATTCCATTGAATTCCATTCCATTCCATTCCATTCCATAGAATTCCGTTCCATTCCATTCCATTCCATTCCATTCCATTCCATTCCATTCCATTTGAATTCCATTCCATTCCATTCCATTCCATTCCATTCCATTCCATTCCATTCCATTCTACTCGGGTTGATTCCATTCTATTACATTCCATTCCATTCGATTCCATTCGATTCCAATCGATTCCATTCGATTCCATTCCATTCCATTCCATTCAATTGAATTCCATTCCATTCCATTCCATTCCATTCCATTCCATTCCATTCCATTCCATTGAATCCCATTCCATTCCATTCCATTCCATTCCATTCCATTCCATTCCATTCCATTCCATTCCATTGAATTCCGTTCCATTCCATTCCATTCCATTCCATTCCATTCCATTGAATTCCATTACATTGAATTCCATTCCATTCCATTCCATTCCATGGAATTCCATTCCATTCCGTTCCGTTCCATTCCGTTCCGTTCCGTACCGTTCCATTCCATTCCATTCCATTCCATTGAATTCCGTTCCATTCCATTGAATTCCATTCCATTCCGTTCCATTCCATTGAATTCCGTTCCGTTCCGTTCCGTTCCGTTCCGTTCCATTCCGTTCCATTCCGTTCCATTCCGTTCTACTCGGGTTGATTCCATTCTATTCCATTCCATTCCACTCGATTCCATTCCATTCGATTCCATTCCATTCCATTCCATTCCGTTCTACTCGGGTTCATTCCATTCCATTCCTTTCCGTTCCGTTCCGTTCCGTTCTACTCGGGTTGATTCCATTCTATTCCATTCCATTCCATTCGATTCCATTCTATTCCATTCGATTCCATTCTATTCAATTCGATTCCATTCCATTCCATTCCATTCCATTCCATTCCATTGAATTCCATTCCATTCCATTCCGTTCCATTCCATTCCGTTCCATTCCATTCCATTCCATTCCATTCCATTCCATTACGTTCCGTTCCATTCCGTTCCATTCCATTGAATTCCGATCCATTGCATTGAATTCCGTTCCATTCCATTCCATTCCTTTCCGTTCCGTTCCGTTCCATTCCGTTCCGTTCTACTCGGGTTGATTCCATTCTATTCCATTCCATTCCATTCGTTTCCAATCTATTCCATTCGATTCCATTCGATTCAATTCGATTCCATTCCATTCGATTCCATTCCATTCCATAGAATTCCATTCCATTCCATTCCATTCCATTGAATTCCGTTCCATTCCATTCCATTGCATTCCATTCCATTCCATTCCATTTGAATTCCATTCCATTCCATTCCATTCCATTCCATTCCAT
The DNA here is from genome assembly GCF_029281585.2 of Gorilla gorilla gorilla. Taxonomy (NCBI): domain Eukaryota; kingdom Metazoa; phylum Chordata; class Mammalia; order Primates; family Hominidae; genus Gorilla; species Gorilla gorilla. The sequence goes on from NC_073242.2 coordinate 59,824,425, forward strand.
TCCATTCCATTCCATTCCATTCCATAGCATTCCATTCAATTCCATTCCTCTCGGGTTGATTCCATTCTATTCCATTCCATTCCATTCGATTCCATTCGATTCCATTCGATTCCATTCGATTCCATTCCATTCCATTCCATTCCATTCCATTCCATTCCATTCCATTCCATTGAATTCCATTCCATTCCATTGAATTCCATTCCATTCCATTCCATTCCATTGAATTCCGTTCCATTCAATTCCATTCCATTCCATTCCATTCCATTGAATTCCATTCCATTGAATTCCATTCCATTCCATTCCATTCCATTGAATTCCATTCCATTCCGTTCCGTTCCATTCCGTTCCGTTCCGTTTCGTTCCGTTCCGTTCCGTTCCGTTCCATTCCATTCCATTCCATTCCATTGAATTCCGTTCCATTCCATTGAATTCCATTCCATTCCGTTCCATTCCATTGAATTCTGTTCCGTTCCGTTCCGTTCCGTTCCGTTCCATTCCGTTCCATTCCGTTCCTTTCCGTTCTACTCGGGTTGATTCCATTCTATTCCATTCCATTCCATTCGATTCCATTCGATTCCATTCGAATCCATTCGATTCCATTCGATTCCATTCGATTCCATTCCATTCCATTGAATTCCATTCCATTCCATTCCATTCCATTGAATTCCGTTCCATTCCATTCAATTCCATTCCATTCCATTCCTTTCCATTCCGTTCCGTTCCGTTCCGTTCCGTTCTACTCGGTTTGATTCCATTCTATTCCATTCCGTTCCGTTCCATTCCATTCCGTTCCATTCCATTCCATTCCATTCCATTCCATTACGTTCCGTTCCATTCCGTTCCATTCCATTGAATTCCGATCCATTGCATTGAATTCCGTTCCATTCCATTCCATTCCTTTCCGTTCCGTTCCGTTCCGTTCCGTTCCGTTCTACTCGGGTTGATTCCATTCTATTCCATTCCATTCCATTCCATTCCAATCTATTCCATTCGATTCCATTCGATTCAATTCGATTCCATTCCATTCCATTCCATTCCATTCCATTGAATTCCATTCCATTCCATTCCGTTCCATTCCATTCCATTCCATTCCATTCCATTACGTTCCGTTCCATTCCGTTCCATTCCGTTCCATTCCATTGAATTCCGATCCATTGCATTGAATTCCGTTCCATTCCATTCCATTCCTTTCCGTTCCGTTCCGTTCCATTCCATTCCGTTCTACTCGGATTGATTCCATTCTATTCCATTCCATTCCATTCGATTCCATTCGATTCCATTCGATTCCATTCCATTCCATTCCATTCCATTCCATTGAACTCCATTCCATTCCATTCCATTCCATTCCATTCCATTCCATTGAATTCCATTCCATTTCATTCCATTCCATTGAATTCTGTTCCATTCAATTCCATTCCATTCCATTCCGTTCTACTCGGGTTGATTCCATTCTATTCCATTCCGTTCCGTTCCGTTCCGTTCCGTTCCGTTCCGTTCCGTTCCGTTCCATTCCACTCGGGTTGATTCCATTCTATTCCATTCCATTCCATTCCATTCCATTCGATTCCATTCGATTCCATTCGATTCCATTTGATTCCATTCGATTCCATTCCATTCCATAGAATTCCATTCCATTCCATTCCATTCCATTGAATTCCGTTCCATTCCATTCCATTGCATTCCATTCCATTCCATTCCATTCCATACCATTCCATTCCATTCCATTCCATACCATTCCATTCCATTCCATTCCTCTCGGGTTGATTCCATTCTATTCCATTCCATTCCATTCGATTCCATTCGATTCCATTCGATTCCATTCGATTCCATTCCATTCCATTCCATTCCATTCCATTCCATTCCATTCCATTCCATTGAATTCCATTCCATTCCATTGAATTCCATTCCATTCCATTCCATTCCATTGAATTCCGTTCCATTCCATTCCATTCCATTCCATTCCACTCCATTGAATTCCATTCCATTGAATTCCATTCCATTCCATTCCATTCCATTGAATTCCATTCCATAGAATTCCGTTCCATTCCATTGAATTCCATTCCATTCCATTCCATTCCATTCCATTCCATTCCATTCCATTCCATTCCATTCCATTGAATTCCATTCCATTCCATTCCATTCCATTCCATTCCATTCCATTCCGTTCTACTCGGGTTGATTCCATTCTATTCCATTCCATTCCATTCGATCTCATTCGATTCCATTCGATTCCATTCGATTCCATTCCATTCCATTCCATTGAATTCCGTTCCATTCCATTCCATTCCATTCCATTCCATTCCATGGAATTCCATTCCATTCCATTCCATTCCATTCCATGGAATTCCATTCCATTCCATTCCATAGAATTCCGTTCCATTCCATTCCATTCCATTCCATTCCATTCCATTCCATTCCATTCCATTCCATTCCATTGAATTCCATTCCATTCCATTCCATTCCTTTCCATTGAATTCCATTCTGTTCCATTCCATTCCTTTGAATTCCGTTCCTTTCCATTCCATTCCATTCCTTTCCGTTCCATTCCGTTCCGTTCCGTTCCGTTGCGTTCCGCTCTGTTCTACTCGGGTTGATTCCATTCTATTCCATTCCATTCCATTCGATCCCATTCGATTCCATTCGATTCCATTCGATTCCATTCGATTCCACTCCATTCCATTCCATAGAATTCCATTCCATTCCATTCCATTTGAATTCCATTCCATTCCATTCCATTCCATTCTATTCCATTCCATCCCATTCCATTCCATTCCATTCCATTCTACTCGGGTTGATTGCATTCTATTCCATTCCATTCCATTCGATTCCATTCGATTCCATTCGATTCCATTCGATTCCATTCGATTCCATTCCATTCCATTCCATTCCATTCCATTCCATTCCATTCCATTCCATTCCATTCCATTCCATTCCATTGAATTCCATTCCATTCCATTCCATTCCATTCCATTGAATTCCATTCCATTCCATTCCATTCCACTCCATTCCATTCCATTCCATTCCATTCCATTGAATTCCATTCCATTCCATAGAATTCCATTCCATTCCATTCCATTCCATAGAATTCCATTCCATTCCATTCCATTCCATAGAATTCCGTTCCTTTCCATTCCATTCCATTCCGTTCCGTTCCGTTCCGTTCCGTTGCGTTCCGTTCCGTTCAACTAGGGTTGATTCCATTCTATTCAATTCCATTCCATTCCATTCTACACGGGTTGATCATTCCATTCCGTTCCGTTCCGTTCCGTTCCGCTCCGTTCCGTACCGTTCTACTCGGGTTGATTCCATTCTATTCCATTCCATTCCATTCGATTCCATTCGACTCCATTCCATTCCATTCCATTCCATTCCATTCCATTCCATTGTATTCCATTCCACTCCATTCCATTCCATTCCATTCCGTTCCATTACATTCCATTCCGTTCCGTTCCGTTCCGTTCCGTTGTGTTCCGTTCCGTTCTACTCGGGTTGATTCCATTCTATTCCATTCCATTCCATTTGACTCCATTCGATTCCATTCCATTCCATTGCATTGAATTCCATTCCATTCCATTCCATTCCATTCCATTCCATTCCATTCCACTCCATTGAATTCCATTCCATTCCATTCCATTCCATTCCATTCCATTCCATTCCACTCCATTCCATTCCACTCCACTGCACTCCACTCCACTCCACTCCACTCCATTCCACTCCCTTCCATTCCATTAAATTGAATTCCATTCCATTCCATTTCATTCCATTCCATTCCATTCCACTCCATTCCATTCCACTCCACTCCACTCCACTCCACTCCACTCCATTCCATTCCCTTCCATTCCATTCAATTGAATTGCATTGAATTCCATTCCATTCCATTCCATAACATTTCATTCCATTCCATTCCATTCCATTCCATTCCATTCCATTCCATTCCATTCCGTTCTACTCGGGTTGATTCCATTCTATTCCATTCCACTCCATTCGATTCCATTCGATTCCATTCGATTCCATTCGATTCCATTAGTTTCCATTCCATTCCATTCCATTCTATTCCATTGAATTCCATTCCATTCCATTCCATTCCATTCCATTCCATTGCATTCCATTCCATTGAATTCCATTGAATTCCATTCCATTGAATTCCATTCCATTCCATTCCATTCCATTCCATTGAATTCCATTCCATTCCATTCCATTCCATGGAATTCCGTTCCATTCCATTCCATTCCATGGAATTCCGTTCCATTCCATTCCATTCCATGGAATTCCGTTCCATTCCATTCCATTCCGTTCCGTTCCGTCCCGTTCCGTTCCGTTCCGTTCCGTTGCGTTCCGTTCCGTTCTACTCGGGTTGATTCCATTCTATTCCATTCCATTCCATTCGATTCCATTCGATTCCATTCGATTCCACTCCATTCCATTCCATAGAATTCCATTCCATTCCATTCCATTCCATTGAATTCCATTCCATTCCATTCCATTCCATTGAATTCCATTCCATTCCATTCCATTCCATTGAATTCCATTCCATTCCATTCCATTCCATTCCATTCCATTCCATTCCATTCTACTGGTGTCCATTCCATTCCATTCCATTCCATTCAATTCCATTCCATTCCTTTCCATTCCATTGCATTCCATTGCATTCCATTCCATTCCATTCCATTCCATTCCATTCCACTCCACTCCACTCCACTCCACTCCATTCCACTCCACTCCACTCCGGTACATTCCATTCCATTCCATTCCATTCCATTCCATTCCGTGCTTCTCGGGTACATTCCGTTCCGTTCCATTCCATTCCATTCCATTCCATTCCGTTCCAGTGCACTCTACTCCACTCCACTCCACTCCACTCCACTCCGGTACATTCCATTCCATTCCATTCCATTCCATTCCATTCCATTTCCATTCCCATTCCATTTCCATTCCCGTTCCATTTCCATTCCCGTTTCTTTTCCATTCCCGTTCCATTTCCATTCCAGTTCCATTACCATTCCCGTTCCATTTCCATTCCCGATCCATTTCCATTCCCGTTCCATTTCCATTCCCGTTCCATTTCCATTCCCGTTCCATTACCATTCCCGTTCCATTTCCGTTCCCGTTCCGTTTCCGTTCCCGTTCCATTTCCGTTCTCGTTCTGTTTCCGTTCCCGTTCCATTTCCATTCCCGTTCCATTTGCGTTCCCGTTCCATTTCCATTCCCGTTCCATTTCCATTCCCTTTCCATTTCCATTTCATTCCATTCCGTTCTGCTCGAGTACATTCCATTCCATTCCATTGCATTCCATTCCGTTCTGCTCCTGTCCATTCCATTCCATTCCATTCCATTCCATTCCGTTCTACTCGGGTAGATTCCATTCCATTCCATTCCATTCCATTCCATTCCATTCCATTCCATTCCATTCAACTGGTGTCCATTCCATTCCATTCCATTCCATTCCATTCCATTCCATTCCATTGCATTCCATTCCATTCCATTCCATTCCATTCCGTTCCGTTCTACTCGGTTACATTCCATTCAATTCCATTCCATTCCGTTCTACTCGGGTAGATTCCATTCCATTCCATTCCATTCCTTGCCATTCCATTGCATTCCATTGCACTGCATTGCACTCAATTCCATTCCATTCCATTCCATTCCATTCCATTCCATTCCATTCCATTCCATTCCGTTCCGTTCAACTCGGTTACATTCCATTCAATTACATTCCATTCCGTTCTACTCGGTTACATTCCATTCCATTCCATTCCATTCCATTCCAATCCATTCCATTCCATTCCATTCCGTTCTACTCGGGTACATTCCATTCCATTCCATTCCATTCCATTCCATTCCATTCCATTCCATTCCATTCCGTTCTACTTTGGTACATTCCATTCCATTCCATTCCATTCCATTCCATTCCATTCCGTTCTACTCAGGTTGATTCCTTTCTATTCCATTCCATTCCATTCCATTCCATTCCATTCCATTCCATTCCATTCCATAGAATTCCATTCCATTCCATTCCATTCCATGGAATTCCATTCCATTCCATTCCATTCCATGGAATTCCATTCCATTCCATTCCATTCCATTCCATTCCATTCCATTCCATTCCATTGAATTCCATTCCATTCCATTCCATTCCATTCCATTGAATTCCATTCCGTTCCATTCCATTCCATTGAATTCCATTCCATTCCATTCCATTCCTTTCCATTCCATCCCATTCCATTCCATTCCATTCCATTCCATTCCATTCCATCCCATTCCATTCCATTCCATTCCATTCCGTTCTACTCGGGTTGATTCCATTCTATTCCATTCCATTCCATTCGATCCCATTTGATTCCATTCGATTCCATTCAATTCCATTCGATTCCATTCCATTCCACTCCATTCCATTCCATTGAATTCCATTCCATTCCATTCCATTCCATTCCATTCCATTCCATGGAATTCCATTCCATTCCATTCCATGGAATTCCATTCCATTCCATTCCATAGAATTCCATTCCATTCCATTCCATTCCATTCCATTCCATTCCATTCCATTGAATTCCATTCCATTCCATTCCATTCCATTCCATTCCATTCCATTGAATTCCATTCCATTCCATTCCATTCCATGGAATTCCGTTCCATTCCATTCCATTCCGTTCCGTTCCGTCCCGTTCCGTTCCGTTCAGTTCCGTTGCGTTCCGTTCCGTTCTACTCGGGTTGATTCCATTCTATTCCATTCCATTCCATTCGATTCCATTCGATTCCATTCGATTCCACTCCATTCCATTCCATTGAATTCCATTCCATTCCATTCCATTCCATTCCATTCCATTCCATTCCATTCCATTCCATTGAATTCCATTCCATTCCATTCCATTCCATTGAATTCCATTCCATTCCATTCCATTCCATTCCATTCCATTCCATTCCATTCCATTCCATTCCTTTCCATTCCATTGCATTCCATTGCATTCCATTCCATTCCATTCCATTCCATTCCATTCCATTCCACTCCACTCCACTCCACTCCACTCCATTCCACTCCACTCCACTCCGGTACATTCCATTCCATTCCATTCCATTCCATTCCATTCCATTCCATTCCGTGCTTCTCGGGTACATTCCGTTCCGTTCCATTCCATTCCATTCCGTTCCAGTGCACTCTACTCCACTCCACTCCACTCCACTCCACTCCGGTACATTCCATTCCATTCCATTCCATTCCATTCCATTCCATTTCCATTCCCATTCCATTTCCATTCCCGTTCCATTTCCATTCCCGTTTTTTTTCCATTCCCGTTCCATTTCCATTCCAGTTCCATTACCATTCCCGTTCCATTTCCATTCCCGATCCATTTCCATTCCCGTTCCTTTTCCATTCCCGTTCCATTTCCATTCCCGTTCCGTTACCATTCCCGTTCCATTTCCGTTCCCGTTCCGTTTCCGTTCCCGTTCCATTTCCGTTCTCGTTCCGTTTCCGTTCCCGTTCCATTTCCATTCCCGTTCCATTTCCGTTCCCGTTCCATTTCCATTCCCGTTCCATTTCCATTCCCTTTCCATTTCCATTTCATTCCATTCCGTTCTGCTCGGGTACATTCCATTCCATTCCATTGCATTCCATTCCGTTCTGCTCCTGTCCATTCCATTCCATTCCATTCCGTTCCATTCCGTTCTACTCGGGTAGATTCCATTCCATTCCATTCCATTCCATTCCATTCCATTCCATTCCATTCCATTCCATGGAATTCCATTCCATTCCATTCCATTCCATTCCATTCCATTCCATGGAATTCCATTCCATTCCATTCCATTCCATTCCATTCCATTCCATGGAATTCCATTCCATTCCTTTCCATTCCATTCCATTCCATTCCATTCCATGGAATTCCATTCCATTCCATTCCATTCCATAGAATTCCATTCCATTCCATTCCATTCCATTGAATTCCTTTCCATTCCATTCCATTCCGTTCCGTTCCGTTCCGTTCCGTTCCGTTGCGTTCCGTTCCGTTGCGTTGTGTTCCGTTCCGTTCTACTCGGGTTGATTCCATTCTATTCCATTCCATTCCAATCCATTCCATTGAATTCCATTCCATTCCATTCCATTCCATGGAATTCCGTTCCATTCCATTCCATTCCGTTCCGTTCCGTCCCGTTCCGTTCCGTTCCGTTCCGTTGCGTTCCGTTCCGTTCTACTCGGGTTGATTCCATTCTATTCCATTCCATTCCATTCGATTCCATTCGATTCCATTCGATTCCACTCCATTCCATTCCATAGAATTCCATTCCATTCCATTCCATTCCATTGAATTCCATTCCATTCCATTCCATTCCATTGAATTCCATTCCATTCCATTCCATTCCATTGAATTCCATTCCATTCCATTCCATTCCATTCCATTCCATTCCATTCCATTCCATTCCATTCTACTGGTGTCCATTCCATTCCATTCCATTCCATTCCATTCCATTCCATTCCATTCCTTTCCATTCCATTGCATTCCATTGCATTCCATTCCATTCCATTCCATTCCATTCCATTCCATTCCACTCCACTCCACTCCACTCCACTCCATTCCACTCCACTCCACTCCGGTACATTCCATTCCATTCCATTCCATTCCATTCCATTCCATTCCATTCCGTGCTTCTCGGGTACATTCCGTTCCGTTCCATTCCATTCCATTCCGTTCCAGTGCACTCTACTCCACTCCACTCCACTCCACTCCACTCCGGTACATTCCATTCCATTCCATTCCATTCCATTCCATTTCCATTCCCATTCCATTTCCATTCCCGTTCCATTTCCATTCCCGTTTCTTTTCCATTCCCGTTCCATTTCCATTCCAGTTCCATTACCATTCCCGTTCCATTTCCATTCCCGATCCATTTCCATTCCCGTTCCTTTTCCATTCCCGTTCCATTTCCATTCCCGTTCCGTTACCATTCCCGTTCCATTTCCGTTCCCGTTCCGTTTCCGTTCCCGTTCCATTTCCGTTCTCGTTCCGTTTCCGTTCCCGTTCCATTTCCATTCCCGTTCCATTTCAGTTCCCGTTCCATTTCCATTCCCGTTCCATTTCCATTCCCTTTCCATTTCCATTTCATTCCATTCCGTTCTGCTTGGGTACCTTCCATTCCATTCCATTGCATTCCATTCCGTTCTGCTCCTGTCCATTCCATTCCATTCCATTCCGTTCCATTCCGTTCTACTCGGGTAGATTCCATTCCATTCCATTCCATTCCATTCCATTCCATTCCATTCCATTCCATTCCATTCTACTGGTGTCCATTCCATTCCATTCCATTCCATTCCATTCCATTCCATTCCATTCCATTCCATTCCATTCCATTGCATTCCATTCCATTCCATTCCATTCCATTCCGTTCCGTTCTACTCGGTTACATTCCATTCAATTCCATTCCATTCCGTTCTACTCGGGTAGATTCCATTCCATTCCATTCCATTCCTTTCCATTCCATTGCATTCCATTGCATTGCATTGCACTCAATTCCATTCCATTCCATTCCATTCCATTCCATTCCATTCCATTCCATTCCATTCCGTTCCGTTCCGTTCAACTCGGTTACATTCCATTCAATTACATTCCATTCCGTTCTACTCGGTTACATTCCATTCCATTCCATTCCATTCCATTCCAATCCATTCCATTCCATTCCATTCCGTTCTACTTTGGTACATTCCATTCCATTCCATTCCATTCCATTCCATTCCTTTCCATTACATTCCATTCCATTCCATTCCGTTCTACTCGGGTTGATTCCATTCTATTCCATTCCATTCCATTCCATTCCATTCCATGGAATTCCATTCCATTCCATTCCATTCCATGGAATTCCATTCCATTCCATTCCATTCCATTCCATTCCATTCCATTCCATTGAATTCCATTCCATTCCATTACATTCCATTCCATTGAATTCCATTCCGTTCCATTCCATTCCATTGAATTCCATTCCATTCCATTCCATTCCATTCCATTCCATTCCATTCCATTCCATTGAATTCCATTCCATTCCATTCCATTCCATTCCATTCCATTCCATTCCATTCCATCCCATTCCATTCCATTCCATTCCATTCCGTTCTACTCGGGTTGATTCCATTCTATTCCATTCCATTCCATTCGATCCCATTTGATTCCATTCGATTCCATTCAATTCCATTCGATTCCATTCCATTCCACTCCATTCCATTCCATTGAATTCCATTCCATTCCATTCCATTCCATTCCATTCCATTCCATTCCATTCCATTCCATTGAATTCCATTCCATTCCATTCCATTCCATTCCATTCCATTCCATTGAATTCCATTCCATTCCATTCCATTCCATTGAATTCCATTCCATTCCATTCCATTCCATTCCATTCCATTCCATTCCATTCCATTCCATTCCATTCTACTGGTGTCCATTCCATTCCATTCCATTCCATTCCATTCCATTCCATTCCATTCCTTTCCATTCCATTGCATTCCATTGCATTCCATTCCATTCCATTCCATTCCATTCCATTCCATTCCACTCCACTCCACTCCACTCCACTCCCTTCCACTCCACTCCACTCCGGTACATTCCATTCCATTCCATTCCATTCCTTTCCATTCCATTCCATTCCGTGCTTCTCGGGTACATTCCGTTCCGTTCCATTCCATTCCATTCCATTCCATTCCGTTCCAGTGCACTCTACTCCACTCCACTCCACTCCACTCCACTCCGGTACATTCCATTCCATTCCATTCCATTCCATTTCCATTCCCATTCCATTTCCATTCCCGTTCCATTTCTATTCCCGTTTCTTTTCCATTCCCGTTCCATTTCCATTCCAGTTCCATTACCATTCCCGTTCCATTTCCATTCCCGATCCATTTCCATTCCCGTTCCATTTCCATTCCCGTTCCATTTCCATTCCCGTTCCATTACCATTCCCGTTCCATTTCCGTTCCCGTTCCGTTTCCGTTCCCGTTCCATTTCCGTTCTCGTTCCGTTTCCGTTCCCGTTCCATTTCCATTCCCGTTCCATTTCCGTTCCCGTTCCATTTCCATTCCCGTTCCATTTCCATTCCCTTTCCATTTCCATTTCATTCCATTCCGTTCTGCTCGGGTACATTCCATTCCATTCCATTGCATTCCATTCCGTTCTGCTCCTGTCCATTCCATTCCATTCCAATCCGTTCCATTCCGTTCTACTCGGGTAGATTCCATTCCATTCCATTCCATTCCATTCCATTCCATTCCATTCCATTCCATTCCATTCCATTCAACTGGTGTCCATTCCATTCCATTCCATTCCATTCCATTCCATTCCATTGCATTCCATTCCATTCCATTCCATTCCATTCCGTTCCGTTCTACTCGGTTACATTCCATTCAATTCCATTCCATTCCGTTCTACTCGGGTAGATTCCATTCCATTCCATTCCATTCCTTTCCATTCCATTGCATTCCATTGCATTGCATTGCACTCAATTCCATTCCATTCCATTCCATTCCATTCCATTCCATTCCATTCCATTCCATTGAATTCCATTCCATTCCATTCCATTCCATTCCATTCCATTCCATTCCATTCCATTCTACTGGTGTCCATTCCATTCCATTCCATTCCATTCCATTCCATTCCATTCCATTCCTTTCCATTCCATTGCATTCCATTGCATTCCATTCCATTCCATTCCATTCCATTCCATTCCATTCCACTCCACTCCACTCCACTCCACTCCATTCCACTCCACTCCACTCCGGTACATTCCATTCCATTCCATTCCATTCCATTCCATTCCATTCCATTCCGTGCTTCTCGGGTACATTCCGTTCCGTTCCATTCCATTCCATTCCGTTCCAGTGCACTCTACTCCACTCCACTCCACTCCACTCCACTCCGGTACATTCCATTCCATTCCATTCCATTCCATTCCATTTCCATTCCCATTCCATTTCCATTCCCGTTCCATTTCCATTCCCGTTTCTTTTCCATTCCCGTTCCATTTCCATTCCAGTTCCATTACCATTCCCGTTCCATTTCCATTCCCGATCCATTTCCATTCCCGTTCCTTTTCCATTCCCGTTCCTTTTCCATTCCCGTTCCATTTCCATTCCCGTTCCATTTCAGTTCCCGTTCCATTTCCATTCCCGTTCCATTTCCATTCCCTTTCCATTTCCATTTCATTCCATTCCGTTCTGCTTGGGTACCTTCCATTCCATTCCATTGCATTCCATTCCGTTCTGCTCCTGTCCATTCCATTCCATTCCATTCCGTTCCATTCCGTTCTACTCGGGTAGATTCCATTCCATTCCATTCCATTCCATTCCATTCCATTCCATTCCATTCCATTCCATTCTACTGGTGTCCATTCCATTCCATTCCATTCCATTCCATTCCATTCCATTCCATTCCATTCCATTCCATTCCATTGCATTCCATTCCATTCCATTCCATTCCATTCCGTTCCGTTCTACTCGGTTACATTCCATTCAATTCCATTCCATTCCGTTCTACTCGGGTAGATTCCATTCCATTCCATTCCATTCCTTTCCATTCCATTGCATTCCATTGCATTGCATTGCACTCAATTCCATTCCATTCCATTCCATTCCATTCCATTCCATTCCATTCCATTCCGTTCCGTTCAACTCGGTTACATTCCATTCAATTACATTCCATTCCGTTCTACTCGGTTACATTCCATTCCATTCCATTCCATTCCATTCCAATCCATTCCATTCCATTCCATTCCGTTCTACTTTGGTACATTCCATTCCATTCCATTCCATTCCATTCCTTTCCATTACATTCCATTCCATTCCATTCCGTTCTACTCGGGTTGATTCCATTCTATTCCATTCCATTCCATTCCATTCCATTCCATGGAATTCCATTCCATTCCATTCCATTCCATGGAATTCCATTCCATTCCATTCCATTCCATTCCATTCCATTCCATTGAATTCCATTCCATTCCATTACATTCCATTCCATTGAATTCCATTCCGTTCCATTCCATTCCATTGAATTCCATTCCATTCCATTCCATTCCATTCCATTCCATTCCATTCCATTCCATTGAATTCCATTCCATTCCATTCCATTCCATTCCATTCCATTCCATTCCATTCCATTCCATCCCATTCCATTCCATTCCATTCCATTCCGTTCTACTCGGGTTGATTCCATTCTATTCCATTCCATTCCATTCGATCCCATTTGATTCCATTCGATTCCATTCAATTCCATTCGATTCCATTCCATTCCACTCCATTCCATTCCATTGAATTCCATTCCATTCCATTCCATTCCATTCCATTCCATTCCATTCCATTCCATTCCATTGAATTCCATTCCATTCCATTCCATTCCATTCCATTCCATTCCATTGAATTCCATTCCATTCCATTCCATTCCATTGAATTCCATTCCATTCCATTCCATTCCATTCCATTCCATTCCATTCCATTCCATTCTACTGGTGTCCATTCCATTCCATTCCATTCCATTCCATTCCATTCCATTCCATTCCTTTCCATTCCATTGCATTCCATTGCATTCCATTCCATTCCATTCCATTCCATTCCATTCCATTCCACTCCACTCCACTCCACTCCACTCCCTTCCACTCCACTCCACTCCGGTACATTCCATTCCATTCCATTCCATTCCTTTCCATTCCATTCCATTCCGTGCTTCTCGGGTACATTCCGTTCCGTTCCATTCCATTCCATTCCATTCCATTCCGTTCCAGTGCACTCTACTCCACTCCACTCCACTCCACTCCACTCCGGTACATTCCATTCCATTCCATTCCATTCCATTTCCATTCCCATTCCATTTCCATTCCCGTTCCATTTCTATTCCCGTTTCTTTTCCATTCCCGTTCCATTTCCATTCCAGTTCCATTACCATTCCCGTTCCATTTCCATTCCCGATCCATTTCCATTCCCGTTCCATTTCCATTCCCGTTCCATTTCCATTCCCGTTCCATTACCATTCCCGTTCCATTTCCGTTCCCGTTCCGTTTCCGTTCCCGTTCCATTTCCGTTCTCGTTCCGTTTCCGTTCCCGTTCCATTTCCATTCCCGTTCCATTTCCGTTCCCGTTCCATTTCCATTCCCGTTCCATTTCCATTCCCTTTCCATTTCCATTTCATTCCATTCCGTTCTGCTCGGGTACATTCCATTCCATTCCATTGCATTCCATTCCGTTCTGCTCCTGTCCATTCCATTCCATTCCAATCCGTTCCATTCCGTTCTACTCGGGTAGATTCCATTCCATTCCATTCCATTCCATTCCATTCCATTCCATTCCATTCCATTCAACTGGTGTCCATTCCATTCCATTCCATTCCATTCCATTCCATTCCATTGCATTCCATTCCATTCCATTCCATTCCATTCCGTTCCGTTCTACTCGGTTACATTCCATTCAATTCCATTCCATTCCGTTCTACTCGGGTAGATTCCATTCCATTCCATTCCATTCCTTTCCATTCCATTGCATTCCATTGCATTGCATTGCACTCAATTCCATTCCATTCCATTCCATTCCATTCCATTCCATTCCATTCCATTCCATTGAATTCCATTCCATTCCATTCCATTCCATTCCATTCCATTCCATTCCATTCCATTCTACTGGTGTCCATTCCATTCCATTCCATTCCATTCCATTCCATTCCATTCCATTCCTTTCCATTCCATTGCATTCCATTGCATTCCATTCCATTCCATTCCATTCCATTCCATTCCATTCCACTCCACTCCACTCCACTCCACTCCATTCCACTCCACTCCACTCCGGTACATTCCATTCCATTCCATTCCATTCCATTCCATTCCATTCCATTCCGTGCTTCTCGGGTACATTCCGTTCCGTTCCATTCCATTCCATTCCGTTCCAGTGCACTCTACTCCACTCCACTCCACTCCACTCCACTCCGGTACATTCCATTCCATTCCATTCCATTCCATTCCATTTCCATTCCCATTCCATTTCCATTCCCGTTCCATTTCCATTCCCGTTTCTTTTCCATTCCCGTTCCATTTCCATTCCAGTTCCATTACCATTCCCGTTCCATTTCCATTCCCGATCCATTTCCATTCCCGTTCCTTTTCCATTCCCGTTCCTTTTCCATTCCCGTTCCATTTCCATTCCCGTTCCATTTCAGTTCCCGTTCCATTTCCATTCCCGTTCCATTTCCATTCCCTTTCCATTTCCATTTCATTCCATTCCGTTCTGCTTGGGTACCTTCCATTCCATTCCATTGCATTCCATTCCGTTCTGCTCCTGTCCATTCCATTCCATTCCATTCCGTTCCATTCCGTTCTACTCGGGTAGATTCCATTCCATTCCATTCCATTCCATTCCATTCCATTCCATTCCATTCCATTCCATTCTACTGGTGTCCATTCCATTCCATTCCATTCCATTCCATTCCATTCCATTCCATTCCATTCCATTCCATTCCATTGCATTCCATTCCATTCCATTCCATTCCATTCCGTTCCGTTCTACTCGGTTACATTCCATTCAATTCCATTCCATTCCGTTCTACTCGGGTAGATTCCATTCCATTCCATTCCATTCCTTTCCATTCCATTGCATTCCATTGCATTGCATTGCACTCAATTCCATTCCATTCCATTCCATTCCATTCCATTCCATTCCATTCCATTCCGTTCCGTTCAACTCGGTTACATTCCATTCAATTACATTCCATTCCGTTCTACTCGGTTACATTCCATTCCATTCCATTCCATTCCATTCCAATCCATTCCATTCCATTCCATTCCGTTCTACTTTGGTACATTCCATTCCATTCCATTCCATTCCATTCCTTTCCATTACATTCCATTCCATTCCATTCCGTTCTACTCGGGTTGATTCCATTCTATTCCATTCCATTCCATTCCATTCCATTCCATGGAATTCCATTCCATTCCATTCCATTCCATGGAATTCCATTCCATTCCATTCCATTCCATTCCATTCCATTCCATTGAATTCCATTCCATTCCATTACATTCCATTCCATTGAATTCCATTCCGTTCCATTCCATTCCATTGAATTCCATTCCATTCCATTCCATTCCATTCCATTCCATTCCATTCCATTCCATTGAATTCCATTCCATTCCATTCCATTCCATTCCATTCCATTCCATTCCATTCCATTCCATCCCATTCCATTCCATTCCATTCCATTCCGTTCTACTCGGGTTGATTCCATTCTATTCCATTCCATTCCATTCGATCCCATTTGATTCCATTCGATTCCATTCAATTCCATTCGATTCCATTCCATTCCACTCCATTCCATTCCATTGAATTCCATTCCATTCCATTCCATTCCATTCCATTCCATTCCATTCCATTCCATTCCATTGAATTCCATTCCATTCCATTCCATTCCATTCCATTCCATTCCATTGAATTCCATTCCATTCCATTCCATTCCATTGAATTCCATTCCATTCCATTCCATTCCATTCCATTCCATTCCATTCCATTCTACTGGTGTCCATTCCATTCCATTCCATTCCATTCCATTCCATTCCATTCCATTCCTTTCCATTCCATTGCATTCCATTGCATTCCATTCCATTCCATTCCATTCCATTCCATTCCATTCCACTCCACTCCACTCCACTCCACTCCCTTCCACTCCACTCCACTCCGGTACATTCCATTCCATTCCATTCCATTCCTTTCCATTCCATTCCATTCCGTGCTTCTCGGGTACATTCCGTTCCGTTCCATTCCATTCCATTCCATTCCATTCCATTCCGTTCCAGTGCACTCTACTCCACTCCACTCCACTCCACTCCACTCCGGTACATTCCATTCCATTCCATTCCATTCCATTTCCATTCCCATTCCATTTCCATTCCCGTTCCATTTCTATTCCCGTTTCTTTTCCATTCCCGTTCCATTTCCATTCCAGTTCCATTACCATTCCCGTTCCATTTCCATTCCCGATCCATTTCCATTCCCGTTCCATTTCCATTCCCGTTCCATTTCCATTCCCGTTCCATTACCATTCCCGTTCCATTTCCGTTCCCGTTCCGTTTCCGTTCCCGTTCCATTTCCGTTCTCATTCCGTTTCCGTTCCCGTTCCATTTCCATTCCCGTTCCATTTCCGTTCCCGTTCCATTTCCATTCCCGTTCCATTTCCATTCCCTTTCCATTTCCATTTCATTCCATTCCGTTCTGCTCGGGTACATTCCATTCCATTCCATTGCATTCCATTCCGTTCTGCTCCTGTCCATTCCATTCCATTCCAATCCGTTCCATTCCGTTCTACTCGGGTAGATTCCATTCCATTCCATTCCATTCCATTCCATTCCATTCCATTCCATTCCATTCCATTCAACTGGTGTCCATTCCATTCCATTCCATTCCATTCCATTCCATTCCATTCCATTCCATTGCATTCCATTCCATTCCATTCCATTCCATTCCGTTCCGTTCTACTCGGTTACATTCCATTCAATTCCATTCCATTCCGTTCTACTCGGGTAGATTCCATTCCATTCCATTCCATTCCTTTCCATTCCATTGCATTCCATTGCATTGCATTGCACTCAATTCCATTCCATTCCATTCCATTCCATTCCATTCCATTCCATTCCATTCCGTTCCGTTCAACTCGGTTACAATCCATTCAATTACATTCCATTCCGTTCTACTCGGTTACATTCCATTCCATTCCATTCCATTCCATTCCAATCCATTCCATTCCATTCCATTCCGTTCTACTCGGGTACATTCCGTTCCTTTCCATTCCATTCCATTCCATTCCATTCCATTCCATTCCTTTCCGTTCTACTTTGGTACATTCCATTCCATTCCATTCCATTCCATTCCATTCCATTCCATTCCATTCCATTCCATTCCATTCCATTCCGTTCTACTCAGGTTGATTCCATTCTATTCCATTCGATTCCATTCCATTCCATTCCATTCCATTCCATTTCCATTCCCATTCCATTTCCATTCCCGTTCCATTTCCATTCCCGTTTCTTTTCCATTCCCGTTCCATTTCCATTCCAGTTCCATTACCATTCCCGTTCCATTTCCATTCCTGATCCATTTCCATTCCCGTTCCTTTTCCATTCCCGTTCCATTTCCATTCCCGTTCCGTTACCATTCCCGTTCCATTTCCGTTCCCGTTCCGTTTCCGTTCCCGTTCCATTTCCGTTCTCGTTCCGTTTCCGTTCCCGTTCCATTTCCATTCCCGTTCCATTTCCGTTCCCGTTCCATTTCCATTCCCGTTCCATTTCCATTCCCTTTCCATTTCCATTTCATTCCATTCCGTTCTGCTCGGGTACATTCCATTCCATTCCATTGCATTCCATTCCGTTCTGCTCCTGTCCATTCCATTCCATTCCATTCCGTTCCATTCCGTTCTACTCGGGTAGATTCCATTCCATTCCATTCCATTCCATTCCATTCCATTCCATTCCTTTCCATTCCATTCTACTGGTGTCCATTCCATTCCATTCCATTCCATTCCATTCCATTCCATTCCATTCCATTGCATTCCATTCCATTCCATTCCATTCCATTCCGTTCCGTTCTACTCGGTTACATTCCATTCAATTCCATTCCATTCCGTTCTACTCGGGTAGATTCCATTCCATTCCATTCCATTCCTTTCCATTCCATTGCATTCCATTGCATTGCATTGCACTCAATTCCATTCCATTCCATTCCATTCCATTCCATTCCATTCCATTCCGTTCCGTTCAACTCGGTTGCATTCCATTCAATTACATTCCATTCCATTCCAATCCATTCCATTCCATTCCATTCCGTTCTACTCGGGTACGTTCCATTCCATTCCATTCCATTCCATTCCAATCCATTCCATTCCATTCCATTCCGTTCTACTCGGGTACGTTCCATTCCATTCCATTCCATTCCATTCCATTCCATTCCGTTCTACTTTGGTACATTCCATTCCATTCCATTCCATTCCATTCCATTCCATTCCATTACATTCCATTCCATTCCATTCCGTTCTACTCGGGTTGATTCCATTCTGTTCCATTCCATTCCATTCCATTCCATTCCATTCCATTCCATTCCATTCCATTCCATTCGATTCCATTCCATTCCATTCCATTGAATTCCATTCCATTCCATTCCATTCCATGGAATTCCATTCCATTCCATTCCATTCCATTCCATTCCATTCCATTGAATTCCATTCCATTCCATTCCATTCCATTCCATTGAATTCCATTCCGTTCCATTCCATTCCATTGAATTCCATTCCATTCCATTCCATTCCATTCCATTCCATTCCATTCCATTCCATTCCATTGAATTCCATTCCATTCCATTCCATTCCATTCCATTCCATTCCATCCCATTCCATTCCATTCCATTCCATTCCGTTCTACTCGGGTTGATTCCATTCTATTCCATTCCATTCCATTCGATCCCATTTGATTCCATTCGATTCCATTCAATTCCATTCGATTCCATTCCATTCCACTCCATTCCATTCCATTGAATTCCATTCCATTCCATTCCATTCCATTCCATTCCATTCCATTGAATTCCATTCCATTCCATTCCATTCCATTCCATTGAATTCCATTCCATTCCATTCCATTCCATTCCATTCCATTCCATTCCATTCCATTCCATTCCATTCTACTGGTGTCCATTCCATTCCATTCCTTTCCATTCCATTCCATTCCATTCCATTCCTTTCCATTCCATTGCATTCCATTGCATTCCATTCCATTCCATTCCATTCCATTCCATTCCATTCCACTCCACTCCACTCCACTCCACTCCATTCCACTCCACTCCACTCCGGTACATTCCATTCCATTCCATTCCATTCCATTCCATTCCATTCCATTCCGTGCTTCTCGGGTACATTCCGTTCCGTTCCATTCCATTCCATTCCATTCCATTCCGTTCCAGTGCACTCTACTGCACTCCACTCCACTCCACTCCACTCCGGTACATTCCATTCCATTCCATTCCATTCCATTACATTACATTTCCATTCCCATTCCATTTCCATTCCCGTTCCATTTCCATTCCCGTTTCTTTTCCATTCCCGTTCCATTTCCATTCCAGTTCCATTACCATTCCCGTTCCATTTCCATTCCCGATCCATTTCCATTCCCGTTCCATTTCCATTCCCGTTCCATTTCCATTCCCGTTCCATTACCATTCCCGTTCCATTTCCTTTCCCGTTCCGTTTCCGTTCCCGTTCCATTTCCGTTCTCGTTCCGTTTCCATTCCCGTTCCATTTCCATTCCCGTTCCATTTCCGTTCCCGTTCCATTTCCATTCCCGTTCCATTTCCATTCCCTTTCCATTTCCATTTCATTCCATTCCGTTCTGCTCGGGTACATTCCATTCCATTCCATTGCATTCCATTCCGTTCTGCTCCTGTCCATTCCATTCCATTCCAATCCGTTCCATTCCGTTCTACTCGGGTAGATTCCATTCCATTCCATTCCATTCCATTCCATTCCATTCCATTCCATTCTACTGGTGTCCATTCCATTCCATTCCATTCCATTCCATTCCATTCCATTCCATTCCATTGCATTCCATTCCATTACATTCCATTCCGTTCCGTTCTACTCGGTTACATTCCATTCAATTCCATTCCATTCCGTTCTACTCGGGTAGATTCCATTCCATTCCATTCCATTCCTTTCCATTCCATTGCATTCCATTGCATTGCATTGCACTCAATTCCATTCCATTCGATTCCATTCCATTCCATTCCATTCCATTCCATTCCATTCCGTTCCGTTCAACTCGGTTACATTCCATTCAATTACATTCCATTCCGTTCTACTCGGTTACATTCCATTCCATTCCATTCCATTCCATTCCAATCCATTCCATTCCATTCCATTCCGTTCTACTCGGGTACATTCCGTTCCATTCCATTCCATTCCATTCCTTTCCGTTCTACTTTGGTACATTCCATTCCATTCCATTCCATTCCATTCCATTCCATTCCATTCCATTCCATTCCATTCCATTCCATTCCATTCCGTTCTACTCAGGTTGATTCCATTCTATTCCATTCCATTCCATTCCATTCCATTCCATTCCATTCCATTCGATTCCATTCCTTTCCATTCCATTGAATTCCATTCCATTCCATTCCATTCCATTCCATTCCATTCCATTGAATTCCATTCCATTCCATTCCATTCCATTCCATTCCATCCCATTCCATTCCATTCCATTCCATTCCGTTCTACTCGGGTTGATTCCATTCTATTCCATTCCATTCCATTCGATCCCATTTGATTCCATTCGATTCCATTCAATTCCATTCGATTCCATTCCATTCCACTCCATTCCATTCCATTGAATTCCATTCCATTCCATTCCATTCCATTCCATTCCATGGAATTCCATTCCATTCCATTCCATTCCATTCCATTCCATTCCATTCCATAGAATTCCATTCCATTCCATTCCATTCCACTGAATTCCGTTCCATTCCATTCCATTCCGTTCCGTTCCGTTCCGTTGCGTTCCGTTGCGTTCCGTTCCGTTCCTTTGTGTTCCGTTCCGTTCTACTCGGGTTGATTCCATTCTATTCCATTCAATTCCAATCCATTCCGTTCCATTCCATTGAATTCCATTCCATTCCATTCCATTCCATTCCATTCCATTCCATTCCATTCCATGGAATTCCGTTCCATTCCATTCCATTCCGTTCCGTTCCATCCCGTTCCGTTCCGTTCCGTTCCGATGCGTTCCGTTCCGTTCTACTCGGGTTGATTCCATTCTATTCCATTCCATTCCATTCGATTCCATTCGATTCCATTCGATTCCACTCCATTCCATTCCATAGAATTCCATTCCATTCCATTCCATTCCATTGAATTCCATTCCATTCCATTCCATTCCATTGAATTCCATTCCATTCCATTCCATTCCATTGAATTCCATTCCATTCCATTCCATTCCATTCCATTCCATTCCATTCCATTCCATTCCATTGAATTCCATTCCATTCCATTCCATTCCATTCCATTCCATTCCATTCCATTCCATTCCATTCCATTCTACTGTTGTCCATTCCATTCCATTCCATTCCATTCCATTCCATTCCATTCCAGTCCTTTCCATTCCATTGCATTCCATTGCATTCCATTCCATTCCATTCCATTCCATTCCATTCCATTCCATTCCACTCCACTCCACTCCACTCCACTCCATTCCACTCCACTCCACTCCGGTACATTCCATTCCATTCCATTCCATTCCATTCCATTCCATTCCGTGCTTCTCGGGTACATTCCGTTCCGTTCCATTCCATTCCATTCCATTCCATTCCGTTCCAGTGCACTCTACTCCACTCCACTCCACTCCACTCCGGTACATTCCATTCCATTCCATTCCATTCCATTCCATTCCATTCCATTCCATTCCATTCCATTTCCATTCCCATTCCATTTCCATTCCCGTTCCATTTCCATTCCCGTTTCTTTTCCATTCCCGTTCCATTTCCATTCCAGTTCCATTACCATTCCCGTTCCATTTCCATTCCCGATCCATTTCCATTCCCGTTCCTTTTCCATTCCCGTTCCATTTCCATTCCCGTTCCGTTACCATTCCCGTTCCATTTCCGTTCCCGTTCCGTTTCCGTTCCCGTTCCATTTCCGTTCTCGTTCCGTTTCCGTTCCCGTTCCATTTCCATTCCCGTTCCATTTCCGTTCCCGTTCCATTTCCATTCCCGTTCCATTTCCATTCCCTTTCCATTTCCATTTCATTCCATTCCGTTCTGCTCGGGTACATTCCATTCCATTCCATTGCATTCCATTCCGTTCTGCTCCTGTCCATTCCATTCCATTCCATTACGTTCCATTCCGTTCTACTCGGGTAGATTCCATTCCATTCCATTCCATTCCATTCCATTCCATGGAATTCCATTCCATTCCATTCCATTCCATTCCATTCCATTCCATTCCATGGAATTCCATTCCATTCCATTCCATTCCATGGAATTCCATTCCATTCCATTCCATTCCATTCCATTCCATAGAATTCCATTCCATTCCATTCCATTCCATTGAATTCCGTTCCATTCCATTCCATTCCGTTCCGTTCCGTTCCGTTCCGTTCCGTTGCGTTCCGTTCCGTTGCGTTGTGTTCCGTTCCGTTCTACTCGGGTTGATTCCATTCTATTCCATTCCATTCCAATCCATTCCATTGAATTCCATTCCATTCCATTCCATTCCATGGAATTCCGTTCCATTCCATTCCATTCCGTTCCGTTCCGTCCCGTTCCGTTCCGTTCCGTTCCGTTGCGTTCCGTTCCGTTCTACTCGGGTTGATTCCATTCTATTCCATTCCATTCCATTCGATTCCATTCGATTCCATTCGATTCCACTCCATTCCATTCCATAGAATTCCATTCCATTCCATTCCATTCCATTGAATTCCATTCCATTCCATTCCATTCCATTGAATTCCATTCCATTCCATTCCATTCCATGGAATTCCATTCCATTCCATTCCATTCCATTCCATTCCATTCCATTCCATTCCATTCCATTCTACTGGTGTCCATTACATTCCATTCCATTCCATTCCATTCCATTCCATTCCTTTCCATTCCATTGCATTCCATTGCATTCCATTCCATTCCATTCCATTCCATTCCATTCCATTCCATTCCTTTCCATTCCATTGCATTCCATTGCATTCCATTCCATTCCATTCCATTCCATTCCATTCCATTCCACTCCACTCCACTCCACTCCACTCCATTCCACTCCACTCCACTCCGGTACATTCCATTCCATTCCATTCCATTCCATTCCATTCCATTCCTTTCCATTCCGTGCTTCTCGGGTACATTCCGTTCCGTTCCATTCCATTCCATTCCGTTCCAGTGCACTCTACTCCACTCCACTCCACTCCAATCCACTCCACTCCGGTACATTCCATTCCATTCCATTCCATTCCATTCCATTCCATTTCCATTCCCATTCCATTTCCATTCCCGTTCCATTTCCATTCCCGTTTCTTTTCCATTCCCGTTCCATTTCCATTCCAGTTCCATTACCATTCCCGTTCCATTTCCATTCCCGATCCATTTCCATTCCCGTTCCTTTTCCATTCCCGTTCCATTTCCATTCCCGTTCCGTTACCATTCCCGTTCCATTTCCGTTCCCGTTCCGTTTCCGTTCCCGTTCCATTTCCGTTCTCGTTCCGTTTCCGTTCCCGTTCCATTTCCATTCCCGTTCCATTTCCGTTCCCGTTCCATTTCCATTCCCGTTCCATTTCCATTCCCTTTCCATTTCCATTTCATTCCATTCCGTTCTGCTCGGGTACATTCCATTCCATTCCATTGCATTCCATTCCGTTCTGCTCCTGTCCATTCCATTCCATTCCATTCCGTTCCATTCCGTTCTACTCGGGTAGATTCCATTCCATTCCATTCCATTCCATTCCATTCCATGGAATTCCATTCCATTCCATGGAATTCCATTCCATTCCATTCCATTCCATTCCATTCCATGGAATTCCATTCCATTCCATTCCATTCCATTCCATTCCATAGAATTCCATTCCATTCCATTGAATTCCGTTCCATTCCATTCCATTCCGTTCCGTTCCGTTCCGTTCCGTTCCGTTGCGTTCCGTTCCGTTGCGTTGTGTTCCGTTCCGTTCTACTCGGGTTGATTCCATTCTATTCCATTCCATTCCAATCCATTCCATTGAATTCCATTCCATTCCATTCCATTCCATGGAATTCCGTTCCATTCCATTCCATTCCGTTCCGTTCCGTACCGTTCCTTTCCGTTCCGTTCCGTTGCGTTCCGTTCCGTTCTACTCGGGTTGATTCCATTCTATTCCATTCCATTCCATTCGATTCCATTCGATTCCATTCGATTCCACTCCATTCCATTCCATAGAATTCCATTCCATTCCATTCCATTCCATTGAATTCCATTCCATTCCATTCCATTCCATTGAATTCCATTCCATTCCATTCCATTCCATTGAATTCCATTCCATTCCATTCCATTCCATTCCATTCCATTCCATTCCATTCCATTCCATTCCATTCCATTCTACTGGTGTCCATTCCATTCCATTCCATTCCATTCCATTCCATTCCATTCCATTCCATTGCATTCCATTCCATTCCATTCCATTCCATTCCATTCCATTCCATTCCTTTCCATTCCATTGCATTCCATTGCATTCCATTCCATTCCATTCCATTCCATTCCATTCCACTCCTCTCCACTCCACTCCACTCCATTCCACTCCACTCCACTCCGGTACATTCCATTCCATTCCATTCCATTCCATTCCATTCCATTCCATTCCATTCCATTCCATTCCATTCCATTCCGTGCTTCTCGGGTACATTCCGTTCCGTTCCATTCCATTCCATTCCGTTCCAGTGCACTCTACTCCACTCCACTCCACTCCACTCCACTCCGGTACATTCCATTCCATTCCATTCCATTCCATTCCATTCCATTCCATTTCCATTCCCATTCCATTTCCATTCCCGTTCCATTTCCATTCCCGTTTCTTTTCCATTCCCGTTAAATTTCCATTCCAGTTCCATTACCATTCCCGTTCCATTTCCATTCCCGATCCATTTCCATTCCCGTTCCTTTTCCATTCCCGTTCCATTTCCATTACCGTTCCGTTACCATTCCCGTTCCATTTCCGTTCCCGTTCCGTTTCCGTTCCCGTTCCATTTCCGTTCTCGTTCCGTTTCCGTTCCCGTTCCATTTCCATTCCCGTTCCATTTCCGTTCCCGTTCCATTTCCATTCCCGTTCCATTTCCATTCCCTTTCCATTTCCATTTCATTCCATTCCGTTCTGCTCGGGTACATTCCATTCCATTCCATTGCATTCCATTCCGTTCTGCTCCTGTCCATTCCATTCCATTCCATTCCGTTCCATTCCGTTCTACTCGGGTAGATTCCATTCCATTCCATTCCATTCCATTCCATTCCATTCCATTCCATTCCATTCCATGGAATTCCATTCCATTCCATTCCATTCCATTCCATTCCATTCCATTCCATTCCATTCCATTCCATTCCATTCCATTCCATTCCATAGAATTCCATTCCATTCCATTCCATTCCATTGAATTCCGTTACATTCCATTCCATTCCGTTCCGTTCCGTTCCGTTCCGTTCCGTTGCGTTCCGTTCCGTTGCGTTGTGTTCCGTTCCGTTCTACTCGGGTTGATTCCATTCTATTCCATTCCATTCCAATCCATTCCATTGAATTCCATTCCATTCCATTCCATTCCATGGAATTCCGTTCCATTCCATTCCATTCCGTTCCGTTCCGTCCCGTTCCGTTCCGTTCCGTTCCGTTGCGTTCCGTTCCGTTCTACTCGGGTTGATTCCATTCTATTCCATTCCATTCCATTCGATTCCATTCGATTCCATTCGATTCCACTCCATTCCATTCCATAGAATTCCATTCCATTCCATTCCATTCCATTGAATTCCATTCCATTCCATTCCATTCTATTGAATTCCATTCCATTCCATTCCATTCCATTGAATTCCATTCCATTCCATTCCATTCCATTCCATTCCATTCCATTCCATTCCATTCCATTCCATTCCATTCTACTGGTGTCCATTCCATTCCATTCCATTCCATTCCATTCCATTCCATTCCATTCCTTTCCATTCCATTGCATTCCATTGCATTCCATTCCATTCCATTCCATTCCATTCCATTCCATTCCACTCCACTCCACTCCACTCCACTCCATTCCACTCCACTCCACTCCGGTACATTCCATTCCATTCCATTCCATTCCATTCCATTCCATTCCATTGCGTGCTTCTCGGGTACATTCCGTTCCGTTCCATTCCATTCCATTCCGTTCCAGTGCACTCTACTCCACTCCACTCCACTCCACTCCACTCCGGTACATTCCATTCCATTCCATTCCATTCCATTCCATTCCATTTCCATTCCCATTCCATTTCCATTCCCGTTCCATTTCCATTCCCGTTTCTTTACCATTCCCGTTCCATTTCCATTCCAGTTCCATTACCATTCCCGTTCCATTTCCATTCCCGATCCATTTCCATTCCCGTTTCTTTACCATTCCCGTTCCATTTCCATTCCAGTTCCATTACCATTCCCGTTCCATTTCCATTCCCGATCCATTTCCATTCCCGTTCCTTTTCCATTCCCGTTCCATTTCCATTCCCGTTCCGTTACCATTCCCGTTCCATTTCCGTTCCCGTTCCGTTTCCGTTCCCGTTCCATTTCCGTTCTCGTTCCGTTTCCGTTCCCGTTCCATTTCCATTCCCGTTCCATTTCAGTTCCCGTTCCATTTCCATTCCCGTTCCATTTCCATTCCCTTTCCATTTCCATTTCATTCCATTCCGTTCTGCTCG
Source organism: Gorilla gorilla gorilla (assembly GCF_029281585.2). Classification (NCBI taxonomy): domain Eukaryota; kingdom Metazoa; phylum Chordata; class Mammalia; order Primates; family Hominidae; genus Gorilla; species Gorilla gorilla. Next base: position 59,851,838 of record NC_073242.2, read on the forward strand.
GGTACCTTCCATTCCATTCCATTGCATTCCATTCCGTTCTGCTCCTGTCCATTCCATTCCATTCCATTCCGTTCCATTCCGTTCTACTCGGGTAGATTCCATTCCATTCCATTCCATTCCATTCCATTCCATTCCATTCCATTCCATTCCATTCTACTGCTGTCCATTCCATTCCATTCCATTCCATTCCATTCCATTGCATTCCATTCCATTCCATTGCATTCCATTCCATTCCATTCCATTCCATTCCGTTCCGTTCTACTCGGTTACATTCCATTCAATTCCATTCCATTCCGTTCTACTCGGGTAGATTCCATTCCATTCCATTCCATTCCTTTCCATTCCATTGCATTCCATTGCATTGCATTGCACTCAATTCCATTCCATTCCATTCCATTCCATTCCATTCCATTCCATTCCATTCCATTCCGTTCCGTTCAACTCGGTTACATTCCATTCAATTACATTCCATTCCGTTCTACTCGGTTACATTCCATTCCATTCCATTCCATTCCATTCCAATCCATTCCATTCCATTCCATTCCGTTCTACTTTGGTACATTCCATTCCATTCCATTCCATTCCATTCCATTCCATTCCATTCCATTCCATTGAATTCCATTCCGTTCCATTCCATTCCATAGAATTCAATTCCATTCCATTCCATTCCATTCCATTCCATTCCATTCCATTCCATGGAATTCCATTCCATTCCATTCCATTCCATGGAATTCCATTCCATTCCATTCCATTCCATTCCATTCCATGGAATTCCATTCCATTCCATTCCATTCCATTCCATTCCATGGAATTCCATTCCATTCCATTCCATTCCATTCCATTGAATTCCATTCCATTCCATTCCATTCCATTCCATTCCATTCCATTGAATTCCATTCCGTTCCATTCCATTCCATTGAATTCCATTCCATTCCATTCCATTCCATTCCATTCCATTCCATTCCATTCCATTGAATTCCATTCCATTCCATTCCATTCCATTCCATTCCATTCCATTCCATCCCATTCCATTCCATTCCATTCCATTCCGTTCTACTCGGGTTGATTCCATTCTATTCCATTCCATTCCATTCGATCCCATTTGATTCCATTCGATTCCATTCAATTCCATTCGATTCCATTCCATTCCACTCCATTCCATTCCATTGAATTCCATTCCATTCCATTCCATTCCATTCCATTCCATTCCATTCCATTCCATTCCATTGAATTCCATTCCATTCCATTCCATTCCATTCCATTCCATTGAATTCCATTCCATTCCATTCCATTCCATTGAATTCCATTCCATTCCATTCCATTCCATTCCATTCCATTCCATTCCATTCCATTCCATTCTACTGGTGTCCATTCCATTCCATTCCATTCCATTCCATTCCATTCCTTTCCATTCCATTGCATTCCATTGCATTCCATTCCATTCCATTCCATTCCATTCCATTCCATTCCACTCCACTCCACTCCACTCCACTCCATTCCACTCCACTCCACTCCGGTACATTCCATTCCATTCCATTCCATTCCATTCCATTCCATTCCGTGCTTCTCGGGTACATTCCGTTCCGTTCCATTCCATTCCATTCCATTCCATTCCGTTCCAGTGCACTCTACTCCACTCCACTCCACTCCACTCCACTCCGGTACATTCCATTCCATTCCATTCCATTCCATTCCATTCCATTTCCATTCCCATTCCATTTCCATTCCCGTTCCATTTCTATTCCCGTTTCTTTTCCATTCCCGTTCCATTTCCATTCCAGTTCCATTACCATTCCCGTTCCATTTCCATTCCCGATCCATTTCCATTCCCGTTCCATTTCCATTCCCGTTCCATTTCCGTTCCCGTTCCATTTCCATTCCCGTTCCATTTCCATTCCCTTTCCATTTCCATTGCATTCCATTCCGTTCTGCTCCTGTCCATTCCATTCCATTCCAATCCGTTCCATTCCGTTCTACTCGGGTAGATTCCATTCCATTCCATTCCATTCCATTCCATTCCATTCCATTCCATTCCATTCCATTCCATTCCATTCCATTCCATTCAACTGGTGTCCATTCCATTCCATTCCATTCCATTCCATTCCATTCCATTGCATTCCATTCCATTCCATTCCATTCCATTCCGTTCCGTTCTACTCGGTTACATTCCATTCAATTCCATTCCATTCCGTTCTACTCGGGTAGATTCCATTCCATTCCATTCCATTCCTTTCCATTCCATTGCATTCCATTGCATTGCATTGCACTCAATTCCATTCCATTCCATTCCATTGCATTCCATTCCATTCCATTCCATTCCATTCCGTTCCGTTCAACTCGGTTACAATCCATTCAATTACATTCCATTCCGTTCTACTCGGTTACATTCCATTCCATTCCATTCCATTCCAATCCATTCCATTCCATTCCATTCCGTTCTACTCGGGTACATTCCGTTCCATTCCATTCCATTCCATTCCATTCCATTCCATTCCATTCCAATCCTTTCCATTCTACTTTGGTACATTCCATTCCATTCCATTCCATTCCATTCCATTCCATTCCATTCCATTCCATTCCATTCCATTCCGTTCTACTCAGGTTGATTCCATTCTATTCCATTCCATTCCATTCCATTCCATTCCATTCCATTCCATTCCATTTCCATTCCCATTCCATTTCCATTCCCGTTCCATTTCCATTCCCGTTTCTTTTCCATTCCCGTTCCATTTCCATTCCAGTTCCATTACCATTCCCGTTCCATTTCCATTCCCGATCCATTTCCATTCCCGTTCCTTTTCCATTCCCGTTCCATTTCCATTCCCGTTCCGTTACCATTCCCGTTCCATTTCCGTTCCCGTTCCGTTTCAGTTCCCGTTCCATTTCCGTTCTCGTTCCGTTTCCGTTCCCGTTCCATTTCCATTCCCGTTCCATTTCCGTTCCCGTTCCATTTCCATTCCCGTTCCATTTCCATTCCCTTTCCATTTCCATTTCATTCCATTCCGTTCTGCTCGGGTACATTCCATTCCATTCCATTGCATTCCATTCCGTTCTGCTCCTGTCCATTCCATTCCATTCCATTCCGTTCCATTCCGTTCTACTCGGGTAGATTCCATTCCATTCCATTCCATTCCATTCCATTCCATTCCATTCCATTCCATTCCATTCTACTGGTGTCCATTCCATTCCATTCCATTCCATTCCATTCCATTCCATTCCATTCCATTGCATTCCATTCCATTCCATTCCATTCCATTCCGTTCCGTTCTACTCGGTTACATTCCATTCAATTCCATTCCATTCCGTTCTACTCGGGTAGATTCCATTCCATTCCATTCCATTCCTTTCCATTCCATTGCATTCCATTGCATTGCATTGCACTCAATTCCATTCCATTCCATTCCATTCCATTCCATTCCATTCCATTCCATTCCGTTCCGTTCAACTCGGTTACATTCCATTCAATTACATTCCATTCCGTTCTACTCGGTTACATTCCATTCCATTCCATTCCATTCCATTCCAATCCATTCCATTCCATTCCATTCCGTTCTACTCGGGTACGTTCCATTCCATTCCATTCCATTCCATTCCATTCCATTCCATTCCATTCCGTTCTACTTTGGTACATTCCATTCCATTCCATTCCATTCCATTCCATTCCATTCCATTCCATTCCATTCCATGGAATTCCATTCCATTCCATTCCATTCCATGGAATTCCATTCCATTCCATTCCATTCCATTCCATTGAATTCCATTCCATTCCATTCCATTCCATTCCATTCCATTCCATTGAATTCCATTCCGTTCCATTCCATTCCATTGAATTCCATTCCATTCCATTCCATTCCATTCCATTCCATTCCATTCCATTCCATTGAATTCCATTCCATTCCATTCCATTCCATTCCATTCCATTCCATTCCATCCCATTCCATTCCATTCCATTCCATTCCGTTCTACTCGGGTTGATTCCATTCTATTCCATTCCATTCCATTCGATCCCATTTGATTCCATTCGATTCCATTCAATTCCATTCGATTCCATTCCATTCCACTCCATTCCATTCCATTGAATTCCATTCCATTCCATTCCATTCCATTCCATTCCATTCCATTCCATTCCATTCCATTGAATTCCATTCCATTCCATTCCATTCCATTCCATTCCATTGAATTCCATTCCATTCCATTCCATTCCATTGAATTCCATTCCATTCCATTCCATTCCATTCCATTCCATTCCATTCCATTCCATTCCATTCTACTGGTGTCCATTCCATTCCATTCCATTCCATTCCATTCCATTCCTTTCCATTCCATTGCATTCCATTGCATTCCATTCCATTCCATTCCATTCCATTCCATTCCATTCCACTCCACTCCACTCCACTCCACTCCATTCCACTCCACTCCACTCCGGTACATTCCATTCCATTCCATTCCATTCCATTCCATTCCATTCCGTGGTTCTCGGGTACATTCCGTTCCGTTCCATTCCATTCCATTCCATTCCATTCCGTTCCAGTGCACTCTACTCAACTCCACTCCACTCCACTCCACTCCGGTACATTCCATTCCATTCCATTCCATTCCATTCCATTCCATTTCCATTCCCATTCCATTTCCATTCCCGTTCCATTTCTATTCCCGTTTCTTTTCCATTCCCGTTCCATTTCCATTCCAGTTCCATTACCATTCCCGTTCCATTTCCATTCCCGATCCATTTCCATTCCCGTTCCATTTCCATTCCCGTTCCATTTCCGTTCCCGTTCCATTTCCATTCCCGTTCCATTTCCATTCCCTTTCCATTTCCATTGCATTCCATTCCGTTCTGCTCCTGTCCATTCCATTCCATTCCAATCCGTTCCATTCCGTTCTACTCGGGTAGATTCCATTCCATTCCATTCCATTCCATTCCATTCCATTCCATTCCATTCCATTCCATTCCATTCAACTGGTGTCCATTCCATTCCATTCCATTCCATTCCATTCCATTCCATTGCATTCCATTCCATTCCATTCCATTCCATTCCGTTCCGTTCTACTCGGTTACATTCCATTCAATTCCATTCCATTCCGTTCTACTCGGGTAGATTCCATTCCATTCCATTCCATTCCTTTCCATTCCATTGCATTCCATTGCATTGCATTGCACTCAATTCCATTCCATTCCATTCCATTCCATTCCATTCCATTCCATTCCATTCCATTCCATTCCGTTCCGTTCAACTCGGTTACAATCCATTCAATTACATTCCATTCCGTTCTACTCGGTTACATTCCATTCCATTCCATTCCATTCCAATCCATTCCATTCCATTCCATTCCGTTCTACTCGGGTACATTCCGTTCCATTCCATTCCATTCCATTCCATTCCATTCCATTCCTTTCCATTCTACTTTGGTACATTCCATTCCATTCCATTCCATTCCATTCCATTCCATTCCATTCCATTCCATTCCATTCCATTCCATTCCATTCCGTTCTACTCAGGTTGATTCCATTCTATTCCATTCCATTCCATTCCATTCCATTCCATTCCATTCCATTTCCATTCCCATTCCATTTCCATTCCCGTTCCATTTCCATTCCCGTTTCTTTTCCATTCCCGTTCCATTTCCATTCCAGTTCCATTACCATTCCCGTTCCATTTCCATTCCCGATCCATTTCCATTCCCGTTCCTTTTCCATTCCCGTTCCATTTCCATTCCCGTTCCGTTACCATTCCCGTTCCATTTCCGTTCCCGTTCCGTTTCAGTTCCCGTTCCATTTCCGTTCTCGTTCCGTTTCCGTTCCCGTTCCATTTCCATTCCCGTTCCATTTCCGTTCCCGTTCCATTTCCATTCCCGTTCCATTTCCATTCCCTTTCCATTTCCATTTCATTCCATTCCGTTCTGCTCGGGTACATTCCATTCCATTCCATTGCATTCCATTCCGTTCTGCTCCTGTCCATTCCATTCCATTCCATTCCGTTCCATTCCGTTCTACTCGGGTAGATTCCATTCCATTCCATTCCATTCCATTCCATTCCATTCCATTCCATTCCATTCCATTCCATTCCATTCTACTGGTGTCCATTCCATTCCATTCCATTCCATTCCATTCCATTCCATTCCATTCCATTCCATTGCATTCCATTCCATTCCATTCCATTCCATTCCGTTCCGTTCTACTCGGTTACATTCCATTCAATTCCATTCCATTCCGTTCTACTCGGGTAGATTCCATTCCATTCCATTCCATTCCTTTCCATTCCATTGCATTCCATTGCATTGCATTGCACTCAATTCCATTCCATTCCATTCCATTCCATTCCATTCCATTCCATTCCATTCCGTTCCGTTCAACTCGGTTACATTCCATTCAATTACATTCCATTCCGTTCTACTCGGTTACATTCCATTCCATTCCATTCCATTCCATTCCAATCCATTCCATTCCATTCCATTCCGTTCTACTCGGGTACGTTCCATTCCATTCCATTCCATTCCATTCCATTCCATTCCATTCCATTCCGTTCTACTTTGGTACATTCCATTCCATTCCATTCCATTCCATTCCATTCCATTACATTCCATTACATTCCATTCCGTTCTACTCGGGTTGATTCCATTCTATTCCATTCCATTCCATTTGACTCCATTCGATTCCATTCCATTCCATTGCATTGAATTCCATTCCATTCCATTCCATTCCATTCCATTCCATTCCATTCCACTCCATTGAATTCCATTCCATTCCATTCCATTCCATTCCATTCCATTCCATTCCACTCCATTCCATTCCACTCCACTGCACTCCACTCCACTCCACTCCACTCCATTCCACTCCCTTCCATTCCATTAAATTGAATTCCATTCCATTCCATTTCATTCCATTCCATTCCATTCCACTCCATTCCATTCCACTCCACTCCACTCCACTCCACTCCACTCCATTCCATTCCCTTCCATTCCATTCAATTGAATTGCATTGAATTCCATTCCATTCCATTCCATAACATTTCATTCCATTCCATTCCATTCCATTCCATTCCATTCCATTCCATTCCATTCCGTTCTACTCGGGTTGATTCCATTCTATTCCATTCCACTCCATTCGATTCCATTCGATTCCATTCGATTCCATTCGATTCCATTCGTTTCCATTCCATTCCATTCCATTCTATTCCATTGAATTCCATTCCATTCCATTCCATTCCATTCCATTCCATTCCATTGCATTCCATTCCATTGAATTCCATTCCATTCCATTCCATTGAATTCCATTCCATTCCATTCCATTCCATGGAATTCCGTTCCATTCCATTCCATTCCGTTCCGTTCCGTCCCGTTCCGTTCCGTTCCGTTCCGTTGCGTTCCGTTCCGTTCTACTCGGGTTGATTCCATTCTATTCCATTCCATTCCATTCGATTCCATTCGATTCCATTCGATTCCACTCCATTCCATTCCATAGAATTCCATTCCATTCCATTCCATTCCATTGAATTCCATTCCATTCCATTCCATTCCATTGAATTCCATTCCATTCCATTCCATTCCATTGAATTCCATTCCATTCCATTCCATTCCATTCCATTCCATTCCATTCCATTCTACTGGTGTCCATTCCATTCCATTCCATTCCATTCAATTCCATTCCATTCCTTTCCATTCCATTGCATTCCATTGCATTCCATTCCATTCCATTCCATTCCATTCCATTCCACTCCACTCCACTCCACTCCACTCCATTCCACTCCACTCCACTCCGGTACATTCCATTCCATTCCATTCCATTCCATTCCATTCCGTGCTTCTCGGGTACATTCCGTTCCGTTCCATTCCATTCCATTCCATTCCATTCCGTTCCAGTGCACTCTACTCCACTCCACTCCACTCCACTCCACTCCGGTACATTCCATTCCATTCCATTCCATTCCATTCCATTTCCATTCCCATTCCATTTCCATTCCCGTTCCATTTCCATTCCCGTTTCTTTTCCATTCCCGTTCCATTTCCATTCCAGTTCCATTACCATTCCCGTTCCATTTCCATTCCCGATCCATTTCCATTCCCGTTCCATTTCCATTCCCGTTCCATTTCCATTCCCGTTCCATTACCATTCCCGTTCCATTTCCGTTCCCGTTCCGTTTCCGTTCCCGTTCCATTTCCGTTCTCGTTCCGTTTCCGTTCCCGTTCCATTTCCATTCCCGTTCCATTTGCGTTCCCGTTCCATTTCCATTCCCGTTCCATTTCCATTCCCTTTCCATTTCCATTTCATTCCATTCCGTTCTGCTCGGGTACATTCCATTCCATTCCATTGCATTCCATTCCGTTCTGCTCCTGTCCATTCCATTCCATTCCATTCCATTCCATTCCGTTCTACTCGGGTAGATTCCATTCCATTCCATTCCATTCCATTCCATTCCATTCCATTCCATTCCATTCAACTGGTGTCCATTCCATTCCATTCCATTCCATTCCATTCCATTCCATTCCATTCCATTGCATTCCATTCCATTCCATTCCATTCCATTCCGTTCCGTTCTACTCGGTTACATTCCATTCAATTCCATTCCATTCCGTTCTACTCGGGTAGATTCCATTCCATTCCATTCCATTCCTTGCCATTCCATTGCATTCCATTGCATTGCATTGCACTCAATTCCATTCCATTCCATTCCATTCCATTCCATTCCATTCCATTCCATTCCATTCCGTTCCGTTCAACTCGGTTACATTCCATTCAATTACATTCCATTCCGTTCTACTCGGTTACATTCCATTCCATTCCATTCCATTCCATTCCAATCCATTCCATTCCATTCCATTCCGTTCTACTCGGGTACATTCCATTCCATTCCATTCCATTCCATTCCATTCCATTCCATTCCATTCCATTCCATTCCGTTCTACTTTGGTACATTCCATTCCATTCCATTCCATTCCATTCCATTCCATTCCGTTCTACTCAGGTTGATTCCATTCTATTCCATTCCATTCCATTCCATTCCATTCGATTCCATTCCATTCCATTCCATAGAATTCCATTCCATTCCATTCCATTCCATGGAATTCCATTCCATTCCATTCCATTCCATTCCATTCCATTCCATTCCATTCCATTCCATTCCATTCCATTCCATTCCATTCCATTGAATTCCATTCCATTCCATTCCATTCCATTCCATTGAATTCCATTCCGTTCCATTCCATTCCATTGAATTCCATTCCATTCCATTCCATTCCATTCCATTCCATCCCATTCCATTCCATTCCATTCCATTCCATTCCATTCCATTCCATTCCATCCCATTCCATTCCATTCCATTCCATTCCGTTCTACTCGGGTTGATTCCATTCTATTCCATTCCATTCCATTCGATCCCATTTGATTCCATTCGATTCCATTCAATTCCATTCGATTCCATTCCATTCCACTCCATTCCATTCCATTGAATTCCATTCCATTCCATTCCATTCCATTCCATTCCATTCCATGGAATTCCATTCCATTCCATTCCATGGAATTCCATTCCATTCCATTCCATAGAATTCCATTCCATTCCATTCCATTCCACTGAATTCCGTTCCATTCCATTCCATTCCGTTCCGTTCCGTTCCGTTCTGTTGCGTTCCGTTCCGTTCCGTTGTGTTCCGTTCCGTTCTACTCGGGTTGATTCCATTCTATTCCATTCCATTCCAATCCATTCCATTCCATTCCATTGAATTCCATTCCATTCCATTCCATTCCATTCCATTCCATTCCATTCCATTCCATTGAATTCCATTCCATTCCATTCCATTCCATTCCATTCCATTCCATTGAATTCCATTCCATTCCATTCCATTCCATGGAATTCCGTTCCATTCCATTCCATTCCGTTCCGTTCCGTCCCGTTCCGTTCCTTTCAGTTCCGTTGCGTTCCGTTCCGTTCTACTCGGGTTGATTCCATTCTATTCCATTCCATTCCATTCGATTCCATTCGATTCCATTCGATTCTACTCCATTCCATTCCATTGAATTCCATTCCATTCCATTCCATTCCATTCCATTCCATTCCATTCCATTCCATAGAATTCCATTCCATTCCATTCCATTCCATTGAATTCCATTCCATTCCATTCCATTCCATTCCATTCCATTCCATTCCATTCCATTCCATTCCTTTCCATTCCATTGCATTCCATTGCATTCCATTCCATTCCATTCCATTCCATTCCATTCCATTCCACTCCACTCCACTCCACTCCACTCCATTCCACTCCACTCCACTCCGGTACATTCCATTCCATTCCATTCCATTCCATTCCATTCCATTCCATTCCGTGCTTCTCGGGTACATTCCGTTCCGTTCCATTCCATTCCATTCCGTTCCAGTGCACTCTACTCCACTCCACTCCACTCCGGTACATTCCATTCCATTCCATTCCATTCCATTCCATTTCCATTCCCATTCCATTTCCATTCCCGTTCCATTTCCATTCCCGTTTCTTTTCCATTCCCGTTCCATTTCCATTCCAGTTCCATTACCATTCCCGTTCCATTTCCATTCCCGATCCATTTCCATTCCCGTTCCTTTTCCATTCCCGTTCCATTTCCATTCCCGTTCCGTTACCATTCCCGTTCCATTTCCGTTCCCGTTCCGTTTCCGTTCCCGTTCCATTTCCGTTCTCGTTCCGTTTCCGTTCCCGTTCCATTTCCATTCCCGTTCCATTTCAGTTCCCGTTCCATTTCCATTCCCGTTCCATTTCCATTCCCTTTCCATTTCCATTTCATTCCATTCCGTTCTGCTCGGGTACCTTCCATTCCATTCCATTGCATTCCATTCCGTTCTGCTCCTGTCCATTCCATTCCATTCCATTCCGTTCCATTCCGTTCTACTCGGGTAGATTCCATTCCATTCCATTCCATTCCATTCCATTCCATTCCATTCCATTCCATTCCATTCCATTCTACTGGTGTCCATTCCATTCCATTCCATTCCATTCCATTCCATTCCATTCCATTCCATTCCATTCCATTGCATTCCATTCCATTCCATTCCATTCCATTCCGTTCCGTTCTACTCGGTTACATTCCATTCAATTCCATTCCATTCCGTTCTACTCGGGTAGATTCCATTCCATTCCATTCCATTCCTTTCCATTGCATTGCATTCCATTGCATTGCATTCCATTCCATTCCATTCCATTCCATTCCATTCCATTCCATTCCATTCCATTCCGTTCCGTTCAACTCGGTTACATTCCATTCAATTACATTCCATTCCGTTCTACTCGGTTACATTCCATTCCATTCCATTCCATTCCATTCCAATCCATTCCATTCCATTCCATTCCGTTCTACTTTGGTACATTCCATTCCATTCCATTCCATTCCATTCCATTCCTTTCCATTACATTCCATTCCATTCCATTCCGTTCTACTCGGGTTGATTCCATTCTATTCCATTCCATTCCATTCCATTCCATTCCATGGAATTCCATTCCATTCCATTCCATTCCATGGAATTCCATTCCATTCCATTCCATTCCATTCCATTCCATTCCATTGAATTCCATTCCATTCCATTCCATTCCATTCCATTGAATTCCATTCCGTTCCATTCCATTCCATTGAATTCCATTCCATTCCATTCCATTCCATTCCATTCCATTCCATTCCATTCCATTGAATTCCATTCCATTCCATTCCATTCCTTTCCATTCCATTCCATTCCATCCCATTCCATTCCATTCCATTCCATTCCGTTCTACTCGGGTTGATTCCATTCTATTCCATTCCATTCCATTCGATCCCATTTGATTCCATTCGATTCCATTCAATTCCATTCGATTCCATTCCATTCCACTCCATTCCATTCCATTGAATTCCATTCCATTCCATTCCATTCCATTCCATTCCATTCCATTCCATTCCATTCCATTCCATTGAATTCCATTCCATTCCATTCCATTCCATTCCATTCCATTCCATTGAATTCCATTCCATTCCATTCCATTCCATTGAATTCCATTCCATTCCATTCCATTCCATTCCATTCCATTCCATTCCATTCCATTCTACTGGTGTCCATTCCATTCCATTCCATTCCATTCCATTCCATTCCATTCCATTCCTTTCCATTCCATTGCATTCCATTGCATTCCATTCCATTCCATTCCATTCCATTCCATTCCATTCCACTCCACTCCACTCCACTCCACTCCCTTCCACTCCACTCCACTCCGGTACATTCCATTCCATTCCATTCCATTCCTTTCCATTCCATTCCATTCCGTGCTTCTCGGGTACATTCCGTTCCGTTCCATTCCATTCCATTCCATTCCATTCCGTTCCAGTGCACTCTACTCCACTCCACTCCACTCCACTCCACTCCGGTACATTCCATTCCATTCCATTCCATTCCATTTCCATTCCCATTCCATTTCCATTCCCGTTCCATTTCTATTCCCGTTTCTTTTCCATTCCCGTTCCATTTCCATTCCAGTTCCATTACCATTCCCGTTCCATTTCCATTCCCGATCCATTTCCATTCCCGTTCCATTTCCATTCCCGTTCCATTTCCATTCCCGTTCCATTACCATTCCCGTTCCATTTCCGTTCCCGTTCCGTTCCCGTTCCCGTTCCATTTCCGTTCTCGTTCCGTTTCCGTTCCCGTTCCATTTCCATTCCCGTTCCATTTCCGTTCCCGTTCCATTTCCATTCCCGTTCCATTTCCATTCCCTTTCCATTTCCATTTCATTCCATTCCGTTCTGCTCGGGTACATTCCATTCCATTCCATTGCATTCCATTCCGTTCTGCTCCTGTCCATTCCATTCCATTCCAATCCGTTCCATTCCGTTCTACTCGGGTAGATTCCATTCCATTCCATTCCATTCCATTCCATTCCATTCCATTCCATTCCATTCCATTCCATTCCATTCCATTCAACTGGTGTCCATTCCATTCCATTCCATTCCATTCCAATCCATTCCATTGCATTCCATTCCATTCCATTCCATTCCATTCCGTTCCGTTCTACTCGGTTACATTCCATTCAATTCCATTCCATTCCGTTCTACTCGGGTAGATTCCATTCCATTCCATTCCATTCCTTTCCATTCCATTGCATTCCATTGCATTGCATTGCACTCAATTCCATTCCATTCCATTCCATTCCATTCCATTCCATTCCATTCCATTCCATTCCATTCCGTTCCGTTCAACTCGGTTACAATCCATTCAATTACATTCCATTCCGTTCTACTCGGTTACATTCCATTCCATTCCATTCCATTCCATTCCAATCCATTCCATTCCATTCCATTCCGTTCTACTCGGGTACATTCCGTTCCTTTCCATTCCATTCCATTCCATTCCATTCCATTCCATTCCTTTCCGTTCTACTTTGGTACATTCCATTCCATTCCATTCCATTCCATTCCATTCCATTCCATTCCATTCCATTCCATTCCATTCCATTCCATTCCATTCCATTCCATTCCGTTCTACTCAGGTTGATTCCATTCTATTCCATTCCATTCCATTCCATTCCATTCCATTCCATTCCATTCCATTCCATTTCCATTCCCATTCCATTTCCATTCCCGTTCCATTTCCATTCCCGTTTCTTTTCCATTCCCGTTCCATTTCCATTCCAGTTCCATTACCATTCCCGTTCCATTTCCATTCCCGATCCATTTCCATTCCCGTTCCTTTTCCATTCCCGTTCCATTTCCATTCCCGTTCCGTTACCGTTCCCGTTCCATTTCCGTTCCCGTTCCGTTTCCGTTCCCGTTCCATTTCCGTTCTCGTTCCGTTTCCGTTCCCGTTCCATTTCCATTCCCGTTCCATTTCCGTTCCCGTTCCATTTCCATTCCCGTTCCATTTCCATTCCCTTTCCATTTCCATTTCATTCCATTCCGTTCTGCTCGGGTACATTCCATTCCATTCCATTGCATTCCATTCCGTTCTGCTCCTGTCCATTCCATTCCATTCCATTCCGTTCCATTCCGTTCTACTCGGGTAGATTCCATTCCATTCCATTCCATTCCATTCCATTCCATTCCATTCCATTCCATTCTACTGGTGTCCATTCCATTCCATTCCATTCCATTCCATTCCATTCCATTCCATTGCATTCCATTCCATTCCATTCCATTCCATTCCGTTCCGTTCTACTCGGTTACATTCCATTCAATTCCATTCCATTCCGTTCTACTCGGGTAGATTCCATTCCATTCCATTCCATTCCTTTCCATTCCATTGCATTGCATTGCATTGCATTGCACTCAATTCCATTCCATTCCATTCCATTCCATTCCATTCCATTCCATTCCATTCCGTTCCGTTCAACTCGGTTGCATTCCATTCAATTACATTCCATTCCATTCCAATCCATTCCATTCCATTCCATTCCGTTCTACTCGGGTACGTTCCATTCCATTCCATTCCATTCCATTCCAATCCATTCCATTCCATTCCATTCCGTTCTACTCGGGTACGTTCCATTCCATTCCATTCCATTCCATTCCATTCCATTCCGTTCTACTTTGGTCCATTCCATTCCATTCCATTCCATTCCATTCCATTCCATTCCATTACATTCCATTCCATTCCATTCCGTTCTACTCAGGTTGATTCCATTCTGTTCCATTCCATTCCATTCCATTCCATTCCATTCCATTCCATTCCATTCGATTCCATTCCATTCCATTCCATTGAATTCCATTCCATTCCATTCCATTCCATGGAATTCCATTCCATTCCATTCCATTCCATTCCATTCCATTCCATTGAATTCCATTCCATTCCATTCCATTCCATTCCATTGAATTCCATTCCGTTCCATTCCATTCCATTGAATTCCATTCCATTCCATTCCATTCCATTCCATTCCATTCCATTCCATTCCATTCCATTCCATTGAATTCCATTCCATTCCATTCCATTCCATTCCATTCCATTCCATCCCATTCCATTCCATTCCATTCCATTCCGTTCTACTCGGGTTGATTCCATTCTATTCCATTCCATTCCATTCGATCCCATTTGATTCCATTCGATTCCATTCAATTCCATTCGATTCCATTCCATTCCACTCCATTCCATTCCATTGAATTCCATTCCATTCCATTCCATTCCATTCCATTCCATTCCATTCCATTCCATTCTACTGGTGTCCATTCCATTCCATTCCTTTCCATTCCATTCCATTCCATTCCATTCCTTTCCATTCCATTGCATTCCATTGCATTCCATTCCATTCCATTCCATTCCATTCCATTCCATTCCACTCCACTCCACTCCACTCCACTCCATTCCACTCCACTCCACTCCGGTACATTCCTTTCCATTCCATTCCATTCCATTCCATTCCATTCCATTCCGTGCTTCTCGGGTACATTCCGTTCCGTTCCATTCCATTCCATTCCATTCCATTCCGTTCCAGTGCACTCTACTGCACTCCACTCCACTCCACTCCACTCCGGTACATTCCATTCCATTCCATTCCATTCCATTACATTACATTTCCATTCCCATTCCATTTCCATTCCCGTTCCATTTCCATTCCCGTTTCTTTTCCATTCCCGTTCCATTTCCATTCCAGTTCCATTACCATTCCCGTTCCATTTCCATTCCCGATCCATTTCCATTCCCGTTCCATTTCCATTCCCGTTCCATTTCCATTCCCGTTCCATTACCATTCCCGTTCCATTTCCTTTCCCGTTCCGTTTCCGTTCCCGTTCCATTTCCGTTCTCGTTCCGTTTCCATTCCCGTTCCATTTCCATTCCCGTTCCATTTCCGTTCCCGTTCCATTTCCATTCCCGTTCCATTTCCATTCCCTTTCCATTTCCATTTCATTCCATTCCGTTCTGCTCGGGTACATTCCATTCCATTCCATTGCATTCCATTCCGTTCTGCTCCTGTCCATTCCATTCCATTCCAATCCGTTCCATTCCGTTCTACTCGGGTAGATTCCATTCCATTCCATTCCATTCCATTCCATTCCATTCCATTCCATTCTACTGGTGTCCATTCCATTCCATTCCATTCCATTCCATTCCATTCCATTCCATTCCATTGCATTCCATTCCATTACATTCCATTCCGTTCCGTTCTACTCGGTTACATTCCATTCAATTCCATTCCATTCCGTTCTACTCGGGTAGATTCCATTCCATTCCATTCCATTCCTTTCCATTCCATTGCATTCCATTGCATTGCATTGCACTCAATTCCATTCCATTCCATTCCATTCCATTCCATTCCATTCCATTCCATTCCATTCCGTTCCGTTCAACTCGGTTACATTCCATTCAATTACATTCCATTCCGTTCTACTCGGTTACATTCCATTCCATTCCATTCCATTCCATTCCAATCCATTCCATTCCATTCCATTCCGTTCTACTCGGGTACATTCCGTTCCATTCCATTCCATTCCATTCCATTCCATTCCATTCCTTTCCGTTCTACTTTGGTACATTCCATTCCATTCCATTCCATTCCATTCCATTCCATTCCATTCCATTCCATTCCATTCCATTCCATTCCATTCCGTTCTACTCAGGTTGATTCCATTCTATTCCATTCCATTCCATTCCATTCCATTCCTTTCCATTCCATTCGATTCCATTCCTTTCCATTCCATTGAATTCCATTCCATTCCATTCCATTCCATTCCATTCCATTCCATTGAATTCCATTCCATTCCATTCCATTCCATTCCATTCCATCCCATTCCATTCCATTCCATTCCATTCCGTTCTACTCGGGTTGATTCCATTCTATTCCATTCCATTCCATTCGATCCCATTTGATTCCATTCGATTCCATTCAATTCCATTCGATTCCATTCCATTCCACTCCATTCCATTCCATTGAATTCCATTCCATTCCATTCCATTCCATTCCATTCCATTCCATGGAATTCCATTCCTTTCCATTCCATTCCATTCCATTCCATTCCATTCCATAGAATTCCATTCCATTCCATTCCATTCCACTGAATTCCGTTCCATTCCATTCCATTCCGTTCCGTTCCGTTCCGTTGCGTTCCGTTGCGTTCCGTTCCGTTCCTTTGTGTTCCGTTCCGTTCTACTCGGGTTGATTCCATTCTATTCCATTCAATTCCAATCCATTCCGTTCCATTCCATTGAATTCCATTCCATTCCATTCCATTCCATTCCATTCCATTCCATTCCATTCCATGGAATTCCGTTCCATTCCATTCCATTCCGTTCCGTTCCATCCCGTTCCGTTCCGTTCCGTTCCGATGCGTTCCGTTCCGTTCTACTCGGGTTGATTCCATTCTATTCCATTCCATTCCATTCGATTCCATTCGATTCCATTCGATTCCACTCCATTCCATTCCATAGAATTCCATTCCATTCCATTCCATTCCATTGAATTCCATTCCATTCCATTCCATTCCATTGAATTACATTCCATTCCATTCCATTCCATTGAATTCCATTCCATTCCATTCCATTCCATTCCATTCCATTCCATTGAATTCCATTCCATTCCATTCCATTCCATTCCATTCCATTCCATTCCATTCCATTCCATTCCATTCTACTGTTGTCCATTCCATTCCATTCCATTCCATTCCATTCCATTCCATTCCAGTCCTTTCCATTCCATTGCATTCCATTGCATTCCATTCCATTCCATTCCATTCCATTCCATTCCATTCCATTCCACTCCACTCCACTCCACTCCACTCCATTCCACTCCACTCCACTCCGGTACATTCCATTCCATTCCATTCCATTCCATTCCATTCCATTCCGTGCTTCTCGGGTACATTCCGTTCCGTTCCATTCCATTCCATTCCATTCCATTCCGTTCCAGTGCACTCTACTCCACTCCACTCCACTCCACTCCGGTACATTCCATTCCATTCCATTCCATTCCATTCCATTCCATTCCATTCCATTCCATTTCCATTCCCATTCCATTTCCATTCCCGTTCCATTTCCATTCCCGTTTCTTTTCCATTCCCGTTCCATTTCCATTCCAGTTCCATTACCATTCCCGTTCCATTTCCATTCCCGATCCATTTCCATTCCCGTTCCTTTTCCATTCCCGTTCCATTTCCATTCCCGTTCCGTTACCATTCCCGTTCCATTTCCGTTCCCGTTCCGTTTCCGTTCCCGTTCCATTTCCGTTCTCGTTCCGTTTCCGTTCCCGTTCCATTTCCATTCCCGTTCCATTTCCGTTCCCGTTCCATTTCCATTCCCGTTCCATTTCCATTCCCTTTCCATTTCCATTTCATTCCATTCCGTTCTGCTCGGGTACATTCCATTCCATTCCATTGCATTCCATTCCGTTCTGCTCCTGTCCATTCCATTCCATTCCATTCCGTTCCATTCCGTTCTACTCGGGTAGATTCCATTCCATTCCATTCCATTCCATTCCATTCCATTCCATTCCATTCCATTCCATTCCATTCCATGGAATTCCATTCCATTCCATTCCATTCCATGGAATTCCATTCCATTCCATTCCATTCCATTCCATTCCATAGAATTCCATTCCATTCCATTCCATTCCATTGAATTCCGTTCCTTTCCATTCCATTCCGTTCCGTTCCGTTCCGTTCCGTTCCGTTGCGTTCCGTTCCGTTGCGTTGTGTTCCGTTCCGTTCTACTCGGGTTGATTCCATTCTATTCCATTCCATTCCAATCCATTCCATTGAATTCCATTCCATTCCATTCCATTCCATGGAATTCCGTTCCATTCCATTCCATTCCGTTCCGTTCCGTCCCGTTCCGTTCCGTTCCGTTCCGTTGCGTTCCGTTCCGTTCTACTCGGGTTGATTCCATTCTATTCCATTCCATTCCATTCGATTCCATTCGATTCCATTCGATTCCACTCCATTCCATTCCATAGAATTCCATTCCATTCCATTCCATTCCATTGAATTCCATTCCATTCCATTCCATTCCATTGAATTCCATTCCATTCCATTCCATTCCATTGAATTCCATTCCATTCCATTCCATTCCATTCCATTCCATTCCATTCCATTCCATTCCATTCCATTCCATTCTACTGGTGTCCATTCCATTCCATTCCATTCCATTCCATTCCATTCCATTCCTTTCCATTCCATTGCATTCCATTGCATTCCATTCCATTCCATTCCATTCCATTCCGTTCCATTCCATTCCATTCCATTCCATTCCTTTTCATTCCATTGCATTCCATTGCATTCCATTCCATTCCATTCCATTCCATTCCATTCCACTCCACTCCACTCCACTCCACTCCATTCCACTCCACTCCACTCCGGTACATTCCATTCCATTCCATTCCATTCCATTCCATTCCATTCCATTCCATTCCATTCCGTGCTTCTCGGGTACATTCCGTTCCGTTCCATTCCATTCCATTCCGTTCCAGTGCACTCTACTCCTCTCCACTCCACTCCACTCCACTCCGGTACATTCCATTCCATTCCATTCCATTCCATTCCATTCCATTTCCATTCCCATTCCATTTCCATTCCCGTTCCATTTCCATTCCCGTTTCTTTTCCATTCCCGTTAAATTTCCATTCCAGTTCCATTACCATTCCCGTTCCATTTCCATTCCCGATCCGTTTCCATTCCCGTTCCTTTTCCATTCCCGTTCCATTTCCATTACCGTTCCGTTACCATTCCCGTTCCATTTCCGTTCCCGTTCCGTTTCCGTTCCCGTTCCATTTCCGTTCTCGTTCCGTTTCCGTTCCCGTTCCATTTCCATTCCCGTTCCATTTCCGTTCCCGTTCCATTTCCATTCCCGTTCCATTTCCCTTCCCTTTCCATTTCCATTTCATTCCATTCCGTTCTGCTCGGGTACATTCCATTCCATTCCATTGCATTCCATTCCGTTCTGCTCCTGTCCATTCCATTCCATTCCATTCCGTTCCATTCCGTTCTACTCGGGTAGATTCCATTCCATTCCATTCCATTCCATTCCATTCCATTCCATTCCATTCCATTCCATGGAATTCCATTCCATTCCATTCCATTCCATTCCGTTCCATTCCATGGAATTCCATTCCATTCCATTCCATTCCATTCCATTCCATAGAATTCCATTCCATTCCATTCCATTCCATTGAATTCCGTTCCATTCCATTCCATTCCGTTCCGTTCCGTTCCGTTCCGTTCCGTTGCGTTCCGTTCCGTTGCGTTGTGTTCCGTTCCGTTCTACTCGGGTTGATTCCATTCTATTCCATTCCATTCCAATCCATTCCATTGAATTCCATTCCATTCCATTCCATTCCATGGAATTCCGTTCCATTCCATTCCATTCCGTTCCGTTCCGTCCCGTTCCGTTCCGTTCCGTTCCGTTGCGTTCCGTTCCGTTCTACTCGGGTTGATTCCATTCTATTCCATTCCATTCCATTCGATTCCATTCGATTCCATTCGATTCCACTCCATTCCATTCCATAGAATTCCATTCCATTCCATTCCATTCCATTGAATTCCATTCCATTCCATTCCATTCTATTGAATTCCATTCCATTCCATTCCATTCCATTGAATTCCATTCCATTCCATTCCATTCCATTCCATTCCATTCCATTCCATTCCATTCCATTCCATTCCATTCTACTGGTGTCCATTCCATTCCATTCCATTCCATTCCATTCCATTCCATTCCATTCCATTCCTTTCCATTCCATTGCATTCCATTGCATTCCATTCCATTCCATTCCATTCCATTCCATTCCATTCCACTCCACTCCACCCCACTCCACTCCATTCCACTCCACTCCACTCCGGTACATTCCATTCCATTCCATTCCATTCCATTCCATTCCATTCCATTGCGTGCTTCTCGGGTACATTCCGTTCCGTTCCATTCCATTCCATTCCGTTCCAGTGCACTCTACTCCACTCCACTCCACTCCACTCCACTCCGGTACATTCCATTCCATTCCATTCCATTCCATTCCATTCCATTTCCATTCCCATTCCATTTCCATTCCCGTTCCATTTCCATTCCCGTTTCTTTACCATTCCCGTTCCATTTCCATTCCAGTTCCATTACCATTCCCGTTCCATTTCCATTCCCGATCCATTTCCATTCCCGTTCCTTTTCCATTCCCGTTCCATTTCCATTCCCGTTCCGTTACCATTCCCGTTCCATTTCCGTTCCCGTTCCGTTTCCGTTCCCGTTCCATTTCCGTTCTCGTTCCGTTTCCGTTCCCGTTCCATTTCCATTCCCGTTCCATTTCAGTTCCCGTTCCATTTCCATTCCCGTTCCATTTCCATTCCCTTTCCATTTCCATTTCATTCCATTCCGTTCTGCTCGGGTACCTTCCATTCCATTCCATTGCATTCCATTCCGTTCTGCTCCTGTCCATTCCATTCCATTCCATTCCGTTCCATTCCGTTCTACTCGGGTAGATTCCATTCCATTCCATTCCATTCCATTCCATTCCATTCCATTCCATTCCATTCCATTCTACTGGTGTCCATTCCATTCCATTCCATTCCATTCCATTCCATTGCATTCCATTCCATTCCATTGCATTCCATTCCATTCCATTCCATTCCATTCCGTTCCGTTCTACTCGGTTACATTCCATTCAATTCCATTCCATTCCGTTCTACTCGGGTAGATTCCATTCCATTCCATTCCATTCCTTTCCATTCCATTGCATTCCATTGCATTGCATTGCACTCAATTCCATTCCATTCCATTCCATTCCATTCCATTCCATTCCATTCCATTCCGTTCCGTTCAACTCGGTTACATTCCATTCAATTACATTCCATTCCGTTCTACTCGGTTACATTCCATTCCATTCCATTCCATTCCATTCCAATCCATTCCATTCCATTCCATTCCGTTCTACTTTGCTACATTCCATTCCATTCCATTCCATTCCATTCCATTCCATTCCATTCCATTCCATTCCATTGAATTCCATTCCGTTCCATTCCATTCCATTGAATTCCATTCCATTCCATTCCATTGAATTCCATTCCATTCCATTCCATTCCATGGAATTCCATTCCATTCCATTCCATTCCATGGAATTCCATTCCATTCCATTCCATTCCATTCCATTGAATTCCATTCCATTCCATTCCATTCCATTCCATTCCATTCCATTGAATTCCATTCCGTTCCATTCCATTCCATTGAATTCCATTCCATTCCATTCCATTCCATTCCATTCCATTCCATTCCATTCCATTCCATTGAATTCCATTCCATTCCATTCCATTCCATTCCATTCCATTCCATCCCATTCCATTCCATTCCATTCCATTCCGTTCTACTCGGGTTGATTCCATTCTATTCCATTCCATTCCATTCGATCCCATTTGATTCCATTCGATTCCATTCAATTCCATTCGATTCCATTCCATTCCACTCCATTCCATTCCATTGAATTCCATTCCATTCCATTCCATTCCATTCCATTCCATTCCATTCCATTCCATTCCATTGAATTCCATTCCATTCCATTCCATTCCATTCCATTCCTTTGAATTCCATTCCATTCCATTCCATTCCATTGAATTCCATTCCATTCCATTCCATTCCATTCCATTCCATTCCATTCCATTCCATTCCATTCTACTGGTGTCCATTCCATTCCATTCCATTCCATTCCATTCCATTCCTTTCCATTCCATTGCATTCCATTGCATTCCATTCCATTCCATTCCATTCCATTCCATTCCATTCCACTCCACTCCACTCCACTCCACTCCATTCCACTCCACTCCACTCCGGTACATTCCATTCCATTCCATTCCATTCCATTCCATTCCATTCCGTGCTTCTCGGGTACATTCCGTTCCGTTCCATTCCATTCCATTCCATTCCATTCCGTTCCAGTGCACTCTACTCCACTCCACTCCACTCCACTCCACTCCGGTACATTCCATTCCATTCCATTCCATTCCATTCCATTCCATTTCCATTCCCATTCCATTTCCATTCCCGTTCCATTTCTATTCCCGTTTCTTTTCCATTCCCGTTCCATTTCCATTCCAGTTCCATTACCATTCCCGTTCCATTTCCATTCCCGATCCATTTCCATTCCCGTTCCATTTCCATTCCCGTTCCATTTCCGTTCCCGTTCCATTTCCATTCCCGTTCCATTTCCATTCCCTTTCCATTTCCATTGCATTCCATTCCGTTCTGCTCCTGTCCATTCCATTCCATTCCAATCCGTTCCATTGCGTTCTACTCGGGTAGATTCCATTCCATTCCATTCCATTCCATTCCATTCCATTCCATTCCATTCCATTCCATTCCATTCAACTGGTGTCCATTCCATTCCATTCCATTCCATTCCATTCCATTCCATTCCATTGCATTCCATTCCATTCCATTCCATTCCATTCCGTTCCGTTCTACTCGGTTACATTCCATTCAATTCCATTCCATTCCGTTCTACTCGGGTAGATTCCATTCCATTCCATTCCATTCCTTTCCATTCCATTGCATTCCATTGCATTGCATTGCACTCAATTCCATTCCATTCCATTCCATTCCATTCCATTCCATTCCATTCCATTCCATTCCGTTCCGTTCAACTCGGTTACAATCCATTCAATTACATTCCATTCCGTTCTACTCGGTTACATTCCATTCCATTCCATTCCATTCCAATCCATTCCATTCCATTCCATTCCGTTCTACTCGGGTACATTCCGTTCCATTCCATTCCATTCCATTCCATTCCATTCCATTCCATTCCATTCCTTTCCATTCTACTTTGGTACATTCCATTCCATTCCATTCCATTCCATTCCATTCCATTCCATTCCATTCCATTCCATTCCATTCCGTTCTACTCAGGTTGATTCCATTCTATTCCATTCCATTCCATTCCATTCCATTCCATTCCATTCCATTCCATTCCATTTCCATTCCCATTCCATTTCCATTCCCGTTCCATTTCCATTCCCGTTTCTTTTCCATTCCCGTTCCATTTCCATTCCAGTTCCATTACCATTCCCGTTCCATTTCCATTCCCGATCCATTTCCATTCCCGTTCCTTTTCCATTCCCGTTCCATTTCCATTCCCGTTCCGTTACCATTCCCGTTCCATTTCCGTTCCCGTTCCGTTTCAGTTCCCGTTCCATTTCCGTTCTCGTTCCGTTTCCGTTCCCGTTCCATTTCCATTCCCGTTCCATTTCCGTTCCCGTTCCATTTCCATTCCCGTTCCATTTCCATTCCCTTTCCATTTCCATTTCATTCCATTCCGTTCTGCTCGGGTACATTCCATTCCATTCCATTGCATTCCATTCCGTTCTGCTCCTGTCCATTCCATTCCATTCCATTCCGTTCCATTCCGTTCTACTCGGGTAGATTCCATTCCATTCCATTCCATTCCATTCCATTCCATTCCATTCCATTCCATTCCATTCCATTCTACTGGTGTCCATTCCATTCCATTCCATTCCATTCCATTCCATTACATTCCATTCCGTTCTACTCGGTTACATTCCATTCAATTCCATTCCATTCCGTTCTACTCGGGTAGATTCCATTCCATTCCATTCCATTCCTTTCCATTCCATTGCATTCCATTGCATTGCATTGCACTCAATTCCATTCCATTCCATTCCATTCCATTCCATTCCATTCCATTCCATTCCGTTCCGTTCAACTCGGTTACATTCCATTCAATTACATTCCATTCCGTTCTACTCGGTTACATTCCATTCCATTCCATTCCATTCCATTCCATTCCAATCCATTCCATTCCATTCCATTCCGTTCTACTCGGGTACGTTCCATTCCATTCCATTCCATTCCATTCCATTCCATTCCATTCCATTCCGTTCTACTTTGGTACATTCCATTCCATTCCATTCCATTCCATTCCATTCCATTCCATTCCATTCCATTCCATTCCATTCCATGGAATTCCATTCCATTCCATTCCATTCCATGGAATTCCATTCCATTCCATTCCATTCCATTCCATTGAATTCCATTCCATTCCATTCCATTCCATTCCATTCCATTCCATTGAATTCCATTCCGTTCCATTCCATTCCATTGAATTCCATTCCATTCCATTCCATTCCATTCCATTCCATTCCATTCCATTCCATTGAATTCCATTCCATTCCATTCCATTCCATTCCATTCCATTCCATTCCATCCCATTCCATTCCATTCCATTCCACTCCGTTCTACTCGGGTTGATTCCATTCTATTCCATTCCATCCCATTCGATCCCATTTGATTCCATTCGATTCCATTCAATTCCATTCGATTCCATTCCATTCCACTCCATTCCATTCCATTGAATTCCATTCCATTCCATTCCATTCCATTCCATTCCATTCCATTCCATTCCATTCCATTGAATTCCATTCCATTCCATTCCATTCCATTCCATTCCATTGAATTCCATTCCATTCCATTCCATTCCATTGAATTCCATTCCATTCCATTCCATTCCATTCCATTCCATTCCATTCCATTCCATTCCATTCTACTGGTGTCCATTCCATTCCATTCCATTCCATTCCATTCCATTCCATTCCTTTCCATTCCATTGCATTCCATTGCATTCCATTCCATTCCATTCCATTCCATTCCATTCCATTCCACTCCACTCCACTCCACTCCACTCCATTCCACTCCACTCCACTCCGGTACATTCCATTCCATTCCATTCCATTCCATTCCATTCCATTCCGTGCTTCTCGGGTACATTCCGTTCCGTTCCATTCCATTCCATTCCATTCCATTCCGTTCCAGTGCACTCTACTCCACTCCACTCCACTCCACTCCACTCCGGTACATTCCATTCCATTCCATTCCATTCCATTCCATTCCATTTCCATTCCCATTCCATTTCCATTCCCGTTCCATTTCTATTCCCGTTTCTTTTCCATTCCCGTTCCATTTCCATTCCAGTTCCATTACCATTCCCGTTCCATTTCCATTCCCGATCCATTTCCATTCCCGTTCCATTTCCATTCCCGTTCCATTTCCGTTCCCGTTCCATTTCCATTCCCGTTCCATTTCCATTCCCTTTCCATTTCCATTGCATTCCATTCCGTTCTGCTCCTGTCCATTCCATTCCATTCCAATCCGTTCCATTCCGTTCTACTCGGGTAGATTCCATTCCATTCCATTCCATTCCATTCCATTCCATTCCATTCCATTCCATTCCATTCCATTCCATTCAACTGGTGTCCATTCCATTCCATTCCATTCCATTCCATTCCATTCCATTCCATTGCATTCCATTCCATTCCATTCCATTCCATTCCGTTCCGTTCTACTCGGTTACATTCCATTCAATTCCATTCCATTCCGTTCTACTCGGGTAGATTCCATTCCATTCCATTCCATTCCTTTCCATTCCATTGCATTCCATTGCATTGCATTGCACTCAATTCCATTCCATTCCATTCCATTCCATTCCATTCCATTCCATTCCATTCCATTCCGTTCCGTTCAACTCGGTTACAATCCATTCAATTACATTCCATTCCGTTCTACTCGGTTACATTCCATTCCATTCCATTCCATTCCAATCCATTCCATTCCATTCCATTCCGTTCTACTCGGGTACATTCCGTTCCATTCCATTCCATTCCATTCCATTCCATTCCATTCCATTCCATTCCTTTCCATTCTACTTTGGTACATTCCATTCCATTCCATTCCATTCCATTCCATTCCATTCCATTCCATTCCATTCCATTCCATTCCATTCCATTCCGTTCTACTCAGGTTGATTCCATTCTATTCCATTCCATTCCATTCCATTCCATTCCATTCCATTCCATTCCATTTCCATTCCCATTCCATTTCCATTCCCGTTCCATTTCCATTCCCGTTTCTTTTCCATTCCCGTTCCATTTCCATTCCAGTTCCATTACCATTCCCGTTCCATTTCCATTCCCGATCCATTTCCATTCCCGTTCCTTTTCCATTCCCGTTCCATTTCCATTCCCGTTCCGTTACCATTCCCGTTCCATTTCCGTTCCCGTTCCGTTTCCGTTCCCGTTCCATTTCCGTTCTCGTTCCGTTTCCGTTCCCGTTCCATTTCCATTCCCGTTCCATTTCCGTTCCCGTTCCATTTCCATTCCCGTTCCATTTCCATTCCCTTTCCATTTCCATTTCATTCCATTCCGTTCTGCTCGGGTACATTCCATTCCATTCCATTGCATTCCATTCCGTTCTGCTCCTGTCCATTCCATTCCATTCCATTCCGTTCCATTCCGTTCTACTCGGGTAGATTCCATTCCATTCCATTCCATTCCATTCCATTCCATTCCATTCCATTCCATTCCATTCTACTGGTGTCCATTCCATTCCATTCCATTCCATTCCATTCCATTCCATTCCATTCCATTGCATTCCATTCCATTCCATTCCATTCCATTCCGTTCCGTTCTACTCGGTTACATTCCATTCAATTCCATTCCATTCCGTTCTACTCGGGTAGATTCCATTCCATTCCATTCCATTCCTTTCCATTCCATTGCATTCCATTGCATTGCATTGCACTCAATTCCATTCCATTCCATTCCATTCCATTCCATTCCATTCCATTCCATTCCGTTCCGTTCAACTCGGTTACATTCCATTCAATTACATTCCATTCCGTTCTACTCCGTTACATTCCATTCCATTCCATTCCATTCCATTCCAATCCATTCCATTCCATTCCATTCCGTTCTACTCGGGTACGTTCCATTCCATTCCATTCCATTCCATTCCATTCCATTCCATTCCATTCCGTTCTACTTTGGTACATTCCATTCCATTCCATTCCATTCCATTCCATTCCATTCCATTACATTCCATTACATTCCATTCCGTTCTACTCGGGTTGATTCCATTCTATTCCATTCCATTCCATTCCATTCCATTCCATTCCATTCCATTCCATTCCATGGAATTCCATTCCATTCCATTCCATTCCATGGAATTCCATTCCATTCCATTCCATTCCATGGAATTCCATTCCATTCCATTCCATTCCATTCCATTCCATTCCATTGAATTCCATTCCATTCCATTCCATTGAATTCCATTCCGTTCCATTCCATTCCATTGAATTCCATTCCATTCCATTCCATTCCATTCCATTCCATTCCATTGCATTCCATTGCATTCCATTCCATTCCATTCCATTCCATTCCATTCCATTCCACTCCACTCCACTCCACTCCACTCCATTCCACTCCACTCCACTCCGGTACATTCCATTCCATTCCATTCCATTCCATTCCATTCCATTCCATTCCGTGCTTCTCGGGTACATTCCGTTCCGTTCCATTCCATTCCATTCCGTTCCAGTGCACTCTACTCCACTCCACTCCACTCCACTCCACTCCGGTACATTCCATTCCATTCCATTCCATTCCATTCCATTCCATTTCCATTCCCATTCCATTTCCATTCCCGTTCCATTTCCATTCCCGTTTCTTTTCCATTCCCGTTCCATTTCCATTCCAGTTCCATTACCATTCCCGTTCCATTTCCATTCCCGATCCATTTCCATTCCCGTTCCTTTTCCATTCCCGTTCCATTTCCATTCCCGTTCCGTTACCATTCCCGTTCCATTTCCGTTCCCGTTCCGTTTCCGTTCCCGTTCCATTTCCGTTCTCGTTCCGTTTCCGTTCCCGTTCCATTTCCATTCCCGTTCCATTTCCGTTCCCGTTCCATTTCCATTCCCGTTCCATTTCCATTCCCTTTCCATTTCCATTTCATTCCATTCCGTTCTGCTCGGGTACATTCCATTCCATTCCATTGCATTCCATTCCGTTCTGCTCCTGTCCATTCCATTCCATTCCATTCCGTTCCATTCCGTTCTACTCGGGTAGATTCCATTCCATTCCATTCCATTCCATTCCATTCCATTCCATGGAATTCCATTCCATTCCATTCCATTCCATTCCATTCCATTCCATGGAATTCCATTCCATTCCATACCATTCCATTCCATTCCATAGAATTCCATTCCATTCCATTCCATTCCATTGAATTCCGTTCCATTCCATTCCATTCCGTTCCGTTCCGTTCCGTTCCGTTCCGTTGCGTTCCGTTCCGTTGCGTTGTGTTCCGTTCCGTTCTACTCGGGTTGATTCCATTCTATTCCATTCCATTCCAATCCATTCCATTGAATTCCATTCCATTCCATTCCATTCCATGGAATTCCGTTCCATTCCATTCCATTCCGTTCCGTTCCGTCCCGTTCCGTTCCGTTCCGTTCCGTTGCGTTCCGTTCCGTTCTACTCGGGTTGATTCCATTCTATTCCATTCCATTCCATTCGATTCCATTCGATTCCATTCGATTCCACTCCATTCCATTCCATAGAATTCCATTCCATTCCATTCCATTCCATTGAATTCCATTCCATTCCATTCCATTCCATTGAATTCCATTCCATTCCATTCCATTCCATTGAATTCCATTCCATTCCATTCCATTCCATTCCATTCCATTCCATTCCATTCCATTCCATTCCATTCCATTCTACTGGTGTCCATTCCATTCCATTCCATTCCATTCCATTCCATTCCATTCCATTCCATTCCTTTCCATTCCATTGCATTCCATTGCATTCCATTCCATTCCATTCCATTCCATTCCATTCCATTCCATTCCACTCCACTCCACTCCACTCCACTCCACTCCATTCCACTCCACTCCACTCCGGTACATTCCATTCCATTCCATTCCATTCCATTCCATTCCATTCCATTCCGTGCTTCTCGGGTACATTCCGTTCCGTTCCATTCCATTCCATTCCGTTCCAGTGCACTCTACTCCACTCCACTCCACTCCACTCCACTCCGGTACATTCCATTCCATTCCATTCCATTCCATTCCATTCCATTTCCATTCCCATTCCATTTCCATTCCCGTTCCATTTCCATTCCCGTTTCTTTTCCATTCCCGTTCCATTTCCATTCCAGTTCCATTACCATTCCCGTTCCATTTCCATTCCCGATCCATTTCCATTCCCGTTCCTTTTCCATTCCCGTTCCATTTCCATTCCCGTTCCGTTACCATTCCCGTTCCATTTCCGTTCCCGTTCCGTTTCCGTTCCCGTTCCATTTCCGTTCTCGTTCCGTTTCCGTTCCCGTTCCATTTCCATTCCCGTTCCATTTCAGTTCCCGTTCCATTTCCATTCCCGTTCCATTTCCATTCCCTTTCCATTTCCATTTCATTCCATTCCGTTCTGCTCGGGTACCTTCCATTCCATTCCATTGCATTCCATTCCGTTCTGCTCCTGTCCATTCCATTCCATTCCATTCCGTTCCATTCCGTTCTACTCGGGTAGATTCCATTCCATTCCATTCCATTCCATTCCATTCCATTCCATTCCATTCCATTCTACTGGTGTCCATTCCATTCCATTCCATTCCATTCCATTGCATTGCATTCCATTCCATTCCATTGCATTCCATTCCATTCCATTCCATTCCATTCCGTTCCGTTCTACTCGGTTACATTCCATTCAATTCCATTCCATTCCGTTCTACTCGGGTAGATTCCATTCCATTCCATTCCATTCCTTTCCATTCCATTGCATTCCATTGCATTGCATTGCACTCAATTCCATTCCATTCCATTCCATTCCATTCCATTCCATTCCATTCCATTCCGTTCCGTTCAACTCGGTTACATTCCATTCAATTACATTCCATTCCGTTCTACTCGGTTACATTCCATTCCATTCCATTCCATTCCATTCCAATCCATTCCATTCCATTCCATTCCGTTCTACTTTGGTACATTCCATTCCATTCCATTCCATTCCATTCCATTCCTTTCCATTACATTCCATTCCATTCCATTCCGTTCTACTCTGGTTGATTCCATTCTATTCCATTCCATTCCATTCCATTCCATTCCATTGCATTCCATTCCATTCCATGGAATTCCATTCCATTCCATTCCATTCCATTCCATTCCATTCCATTCCATTGAATTCCATTCCATTCCATTCCATTCCATTCCATTGAATTCCATTCCATTCCATTCCATTCCATTCCATTGAATTCCATTCCGTTCCATTCCATTCCATTGAATTCCATTCCATTCCATTCCATTCCATTCCATTCCATTCCATTCCATTGAATTCCATTCCATTCCATTCCATTCCATTCCATTCCATTCCATCCCATTCCATTCCATTCCATTCCATTCCGTTCTACTCGGGTTGATTCCATTCTATTCCATTCCATTCCATTCGATCCCATTTGATTCCATTCGATTCCATTCAATTCCATTCGATTCCATTCCATTCCACTCCATTCCATTCCATTGAATTCCATTCCATTCCATTCCATTCCACTCCATTCCATTCCATTCCATTCCATTCCATTCCATTGAATTCCATTCCATTCCATTCCATTCCATTCCATTGAATTCCATTCCATTCCATTCCATTCCATTGAATTCCATTCCATTCCATTCCATTCCATTCCATTCCATTCCATTCCATTCCATTCTACTGGTGTCCATTCCATTCCATTGCATTCCATTCCATTCCATTCCTTTCCATTCCAAGCATTCCATTGCATTCCATTCCATTCCATTCCATTCCATTCCATTCCATTCCATTCCACTCCACTCCACTCCACTCCACTCCATTCCACTCCACTCCACTCCGGTACATTCCATTCCATTCCATTCCATTCCATTCCATTCCATTCCGTGCTTCTCGGGTACATTCCGTTCCGTTCCATTCCATTCCATTCCATTCCATTCCGTTCCAGTGCACTCTACTCCACTCCACTCCACTCCACTCCACTCCGGTACATTCCATTCCATTCCATTCCATTCCATTCCATTCCATTTCCATTCCCATTCCATTTCCATTCCCGTTCCATTTCTATTCCCGTTTCTTTTCCATTCCCGTTCCATTTCCATTCCAGTTCCATTACCATTCCCGTTCCATTTCCATTCCCGATCCATTTCCATTCCCGTTCCATTTCCATTCCCGTTCCATTTCCGTTCCCATTCCATTTCCATTCCCGTTCCATTTCCATTCCCTTTCCATTTCCATTGCATTCCATTCCGTTCTGCTCCTGTCCATTCCATTCCATTCCAATCCGTTCCATTCCGTTCTACTCGGGTAGATTCCATTCCATTCCATTCCATTCCATTCCATTCCATTCCATTCCATTCCATTCCATTCCATTCCATTCCATTCAACTGGTGTCCATTCCATTCCATTCCATTCCATTCCATTCCATTCCATTGCATTCCATTCCATTCCATTCCATTCCATTCCGTTCCGTTCTACTCGGTTACATTCCATTCAATTCCATTCCATTCCGTTCTACTCGGGTAGATTCCATTCCATTCCATTCCATTCCTTTCCATTCCATTGCATTCCATTGCATTGCATTGCACTCAATTCCATTCCATTCCATTCATTTGCATTCCATTCCATTCCATTCCATTCCATTCCGTTCCGTTCAACTCGGTTACAATCCATTCAATTACATTCCATTCCGTTCTACTCGGTTACATTCCATTCCATTCCATTCCATTCCAATCCATTCCATTCCATTCCATTCCGTTCTACTCGGGTACATTCCGTTCCATTCCATTCCATTCCATTCCATTCCATTCCATTCCATTCCATTCCGTTCCAGTGCACTCTACTCCACTCCACTCCACTCCACTCCGGTACATTCCATTCCATTCCATTCCATTCCATTCCATTCCATTCCATTCCATTCCATTCCATTTCCATTCCCATTCCATTTCCATTCCCGTTCCATTTCCATTCCCGTTTCTTTTCCATTCCCGTTCCATTTCCATTCCAGTTCCATTACCATTCCCGTTCCATTTCCATTCCCGATCCATTTCCATTCCCGTTCCTTTTCCATTCCCGTTCCATTTCCATTCCCGTTCCGTTACCATTCCCGTTCCATTTCCGTTCCCGTTCCGTTTCAGTTCCCGTTCCATTTCCGTTCTCGTTCCGTTTCCGTTCCCGTTCCATTTCCATTCCCGTTCCATTTCCGTTCCCGTTCCATTTCCATTCCCGTTCCATTTCCATTCCCTTTCCATTTCCATTTCATTCCATTCCGTTCTGCTCGGGTACATTCCATTCCATTCCATTGCATTCCATTCCGTTCTGCTCCTGTCCATTCCATTCCATTCCATTCCGTTCCATTCCGTTCTACTCGGGTAGATTCCATTCCATTCCATTCCATTCCATTCCATTCCATTCCATTCCATTCCATTCCATTCCATTCCATTCTACTGGTGTCCATTCCATTCCATTCCATTCCATTCCATTCCATTCCATTCCATTGCATTCCATTCCATTCCATTCCATTCCATTCCGTTCCGTTCTACTCGGTTACATTCCATTCAATTCCATTCCATTCCGTTCTACTCGGGTAGATTCCATTCCATTCCATTCCATTCCTTTCCATTCCATTGCATTCCATTGCATTGCATTGCACTCAATTCCATTCCATTCCATTCCATTCCATTCCATTCCATTCCATTCCATTCCGTTCCGTTCAACTCGGTTACATTCCATTCAATTACATTCCATTCCGTTCTACTCGGTTACATTCCATTCCATTCCATTCCATTCCATTCCAATCCATTCCATTCCATTCCATTCCGTTCTACTCGGGTACGTTCCATTCCATTCCATTCCATTCCATTCCATTCCATTCCATTCCATTCCGTTCTACTTTGGTACATTCCATTCCATTCCATTCCATTCCATTCCATTCCATTCCATTCCATTCCATTCCATGGAATTCCATTCCATTCCATTCCATTCCATGGAATTCCATTCCATTCCATTCCATTCCATTCCATTGAATTCCATTCCATTCCATTCCATTCCATTCCATTCCATTCCATTGAATTCCATTCCGTTCCATTCCATTCCATTGAATTCCATTCCATTCCATTCCATTCCATTCCATTCCATTCCATTCCATTGAATTCCATTCCATTCCATTCCATTCCATTCCATTCCATCCCATTCCATTCCATTCCATTCCATTCCGTTCTACTCGGGTTGATTCCATTCTATTCCATTCCATTCCATTCGATCCCATTTGATTCCATTCGATTCCATTCAATTCCATTCGATTCCATTCCATTCCACTCCATTCCATTCCATTGAATTCCATTCCATTCCATTCCATTCCATTCCATTCCATTCCATTCCATTCCATTCCATTGAATTCCATTCCATTCCATTCCATTCCATTCCATTCCATTGAATTCCATTCCATTCCATTCCATTCCATTGAATTCCATTCCATTCCATTCCATTCCATTCCATTCTATTCCATTCCATTCCATTCCATTCTACTGGTGTCCATTCCATTCCATTCCATTCCATTCCATTCCATTCCTTTCCATTCCATTGCATTCCATTGCATTCCATTCCATTCCATTCCATTCCATTCCATTCCATTCCACTCCACTCCACTCCACTCCACTCCATTCCACTCCACTCCACTCCGGTACATTCCATTCCATTCCATTCCATTCCATTCCATTCCATTCCGTGCTTCTCGGGTACATTCCGTTCCGTTCCATTCCATTCCATTCCATTCCATTCCGTTCCAGTGCACTCTACTCAACTCCACTCCACTCCACTCCACTCCGGTACATTCCATTCCATTCCATTCCATTCCATTCCATTCCATTTCCATTCCCATTCCATTTCCATTCCCGTTCCATTTCTATTCCCGTTTCTTTTCCATTCCCGTTCCATTTCCATTCCAGTTCCATTACCATTCCCGTTCCATTTCCATTCCCGATCCATTTCCATTCCCGTTCCATTTCCATTCCCGTTCCATTTCCGTTCCCGTTCCATTTCCATTCCCGTTCCATTTCCATTCCCTTTCCATTTCCATTGCATTCCATTCCGTTCTGCTCCTGTCCATTCCATTCCATTCCAATCCGTTCCATTCCGTTCTACTCGGGTAGATTCCATTCCATTCCATTCCATTCCATTCCATTCCATTCCATTCCATTCCATTCCATTCCATTCCATTCAACTGGTGTCCATTCCATTCCATTCCATTCCATTCCATTCCATTCCATTCCATTGCATTCCATTCCATTCCATTCCATTCCATTCCGTTCCGTTCTACTCGGTTACATTCCATTCAATTCCATTCCATTCCGTTCTACTCGGGTAGATTCCATTCCATTCCATTCCATTCCTTTCCATTCCATTGCATTCCATTGCATTGCATTGCA
Source organism: Gorilla gorilla gorilla (assembly GCF_029281585.2). Classification (NCBI taxonomy): domain Eukaryota; kingdom Metazoa; phylum Chordata; class Mammalia; order Primates; family Hominidae; genus Gorilla; species Gorilla gorilla. Next base: position 59,887,028 of record NC_073242.2, read on the forward strand.
CTCAATTCCATTCCATTCCATTCCATTCCATTCCATTCCATTCCATTCCATTCCATTCCGTTCCGTTCAACTCGGTTACAATCCATTCAATTACATTCCATTCCGTTCTACTCGGTTACATTCCATTCCATTCCATTCCATTCCAATCCATTCCATTCCATTCCATTCCGTTCTACTCGGGTACATTCCGTTCCATTCCATTCCATTCCATTCCATTCCATTCCATTCCTTTCCATTCTACTTTGGTACATTCCATTCCATTCCATTCCATTCCATTCCATTCCATTCCATTCCATTCCATTCCATTCCATTCCATTCCGTTCTACTCAGGTTGATTCCATTCTATTCCATTCCATTCCATTCCATTCCATTCCATTCCATTCCATTTCCATTCCCATTCCATTTCCATTCCCGTTCCATTTCCATTCCCGTTTCTTTTCCATTCCCGTTCCATTTCCATTCCAGTTCCATTACCATTCCCGTTCCATTTCCATTCCCGATCCATTTCCATTCCCGTTCCTTTTCCATTCCCGTTCCATTTCCATTCCCGTTCCGTTACCATTCCCGTTCCATTTCCGTTCCCGTTCCGTTTCAGTTCCCGTTCCATTTCCGTTCTCGTTCCGTTTCCGTTCCCGTTCCATTTCCATTCCCGTTCCATTTCCGTTCCCGTTCCATTTCCATTCCCGTTCCATTTCCATTCCCTTTCCATTTCCATTTCATTCCATTCCGTTCTGCTCGGGTACATTCCATTCCATTCCATTGCATTCCATTCCGTTCTGCTCCTGTCCATTCCATTCCATTCCATTCCGTTCCATTCCGTTCTACTCGGGTAGATTCCATTCCATTCCATTCCATTCCATTCCATTCCATTCCATTCCATTCCATTCCATTCCATTCTACTGGTGTCCATTCCATTCCATTCCATTCCATTCCATTCCATTCCATTCCATTCCATTGCATTCCATTCCATTCCATTCCATTCCATTCCGTTCCGTTCTACTCGGTTACATTCCATTCAATTCCATTCCATTCCGTTCTACTCGGGTAGATTCCATTCCATTCCATTCCATTCCTTTCCATTCCATTGCATTCCATTGCATTGCATTGCACTCAATTCCATTCCATTCCATTCCATTCCATTCCATTCCATTCCATTCCATTCCGTTCCGTTCAACTCGGTTACATTCCATTCAATTACATTCCATTCCGTTCTACTCGGTTACATTCCATTCCATTCCATTCCATTCCATTCCAATCCATTCCATTCCATTCCATTCCGTTCTACTCGGGTACGTTCCATTCCATTCCATTCCATTCCATTCCATTCCATTCCATTCCATTCCATTCCGTTCTACTTTGGTACATTCCATTCCATTCCATTCCATTCCATTCCATTCCATTACATTCCATTACATTCCATTCCGTTCTACTCGGGTTGATTCCATTCTATTCCATTCCATTCCATTTGACTCCATTCGATTCCATTCCATTCCATTGCATTGAATTCCATTCCATTCCATTCCATTCCATTCCATTCCATTCCATTCCACTCCATTGAATTCCATTCCATTCCATTCCATTCCATTCCATTCCATTCCATTCCACTCCATTCCATTCCACTCCACTGCACTCCACTCCACCCCACTCCACTCCATTCCACTCCCTTCCATTCCATTAAATTGAATTCCATTCCATTCCATTTCATTCCATTCCATTCCATTCCACTCCATTCCATTCCACTCCACTCCACTCCACTCCACTCCACTCCATTCCATTCCCTTCCATTCCATTCAATTGAATTGCATTGAATTCCATTCCATTCCATTCCATAACATTTCATTCCATTCCATTCCATTCCATTCCATTCCATTCCATTCCATTCCATTCCGTTCTACTCGGGTTGATTCCATTCTATTCCATTCCACTCCATTCGATTCCATTCGATTCCATTCGATTCCATTCGATTCCATTCGTTTCCATTCCATTCCATTCCATTCTATTCCATTGAATTCCATTCCATTCCATTCCATTCCATTCCATTCCATTGCATTCCATTCCATTGAATTCCATTGAATTCCATTCCATTGAATTCCATTCCATTCCATTCCATTCCATTCCATTCCATTGAATTCCATTCCATTCCATTCCATTCCATTGAATTCCATTCCATTCCATTCCATTCCATGGAATTCCGTTCCATTCCATTCCATTCCGTTCCGTTCCGTCCCGTTCCGTTCCGTTCCGTTCCGTTGCGTTCCGTTCCGTTCTACTCGGGTTGATTCCATTCTATTCCATTCCATTCCATTCGATTCCATTCGATTCCATTCGATTCCACTCCATTCCATTCCATAGAATTCCATTCCATTCCATTCCATTCCATTGAATTCCATTCCATTCCATTCCATTCCATTGAATTCCATTCCATTCCATTCCATTCCATTGAATTCCATTCCATTCCATTCCATTCCATTCCATTCCATTCCATTCCATTCTACTGGTGTCCATTCCATTCCATTCCATTCCATTCAATTCCATTCCATTCCTTTCCATTCCATTGCATTCCATTGCATTCCATTCCATTCCATTCCATTCCATTCCATTCCACTCCACTCCACTCCACTCCACTCCATTCCACTCCACTCCACTCCGGTACATTCCATTCCATTCCATTCCATTCCATTCCATTCCGTGCTTCTCGGGTACATTCCGTTCCGTTCCATTCCATTCCATTCCATTCCATTCCGTTCCAGTGCACTCTACTCCACTCCACTCCACTCCACTCCACTCCGGTACATTCCATTCCATTCCATTCCATTCCATTCCATTTCCATTCCCATTCCATTTCCATTCCCGTTCCATTTCCATTCCCGTTTCTTTTCCATTCCCGTTCCATTTCCATTCCAGTTCCATTACCATTCCCGTTCCATTTCCATTCCCGATCCATTTCCATTCCCGTTCCATTTCCATTCCCGTTCCATTTCCATTCCCGTTCCATTACCATTCCCGTTCCATTTCCGTTCCCGTTCCGTTTCCGTTCCCGTTCCATTTCCGTTCTCGTTCCGTTTCCGTTCCCGTTCCATTTCCATTCCCGTTCCATTTGCGTTCCCGTTCCATTTCCATTCCCGTTCCATTTCCATTCCCTTTCCATTTCCATTTCATTCCATTCCGTTCTGCTCGGGTACATTCCATTCCATTCCATTGCATTCCATTCCGTTCTGCTCCTGTCCATTCCATTCCATTCCATTCCATTCCATTCCGTTCTACTCGGGTAGATTCCATTCCATTCCATTCCATTCCATTCCATTCCATTCCATTCCATTCCATTCAACTGGTGTCCATTCCATTCCATTCCATTCCATTCCATTCCATTCCATTCCATTCCATTGCATTCCATTCCATTCCATTCCATTCCATTCCGTTCCGTTCTACTCGGTTACATTCCATTCAATTCCATTCCATTCCGTTCTACTCGGGTAGATTCCATTCCATTCCATTCCATTCCTTGCCATTCCATTGCATTCCATTGCATTGCATTGCACTCAATTCCATTCCATTCCATTCCATTCCATTCCATTCCATTCCATTCCATTCCATTCCGTTCCGTTCAACTCGGTTACATTCCATTCAATTACATTCCATTCCGTTCTACTCGGTTACATTCCATTCCATTCCATTCCATTCCATTCCAATCCATTCCATTCCATTCCATTCCGTTCTACTCGGGTACATTCCATTCCATTCCATTCCATTCCATTCCATTCCATTCCATTCCATTCCATTCCATTCCGTTCTACTTTGGTACATTCCATTCCATTCCATTCCATTCCATTCCATTCCATTCCGTTCTACTCAGGTTGATTCCATTCTATTCCATTCCATTCCATTCCATTCCATTCGATTCCATTCCATTCCATTCCATAGAATTCCATTCCATTCCATTCCATTCCATGGAATTCCATTCCATTCCATTCCATTCCATGGAATTCCATTCCATTCCATTCCATTCCATTCCATTCCATTCCATTCCATTCCATTCCATTCCATTGAATTCCATTCCATTCCATTCCATTCCATTCCATTGAATTCCATTCCGTTCCATTCCATTCCATTGAATTCCATTCCATTCCATTCCATTCCATTCCATTCCATCCCATTCCATTCCATTCCATTCCATTCCATTGCATTCCATTCCATTCCATCCCATTCCATTCCATTCCATTCCATTCCGTTCTATTCGGGTTGATTCCATTCTATTCCATTCCATTCCATTCGATCCCATTTGATTCCATTCGATTCCATTCAATTCCATTCGATTCCATTCCATTCCACTCCATTCCATTCCATTGAATTCCATTCCATTCCATTCCATTCCATTCCATTCCATTCCATGGAATTCCATTCCATTCCATTCCATGGAATTCCATTCCATTCCATTCCATAGAATTCCATTCCATTCCATTCCATTCCACTGAATTCCGTTCCATTCCATTCCATTCCGTTCCGTTCCGTTCCGTTCTGTTGCGTTCCGTTCCGTTCCGTTGTGTTCCGTTCCGTTCTACTCGGGTTGATTCCATTCTATTCCATTCCATTCCAATCCATTCCATTCCATTCCATTGAATTCCATTCCATTCCATTCCATTCCATTCCATTCCATTCCATTCCATTGAATTCCATTCCATTCCATTCCATTCCATTCCATTCCATTCCATTCCATTGAATTCCATTCCATTCCATTCCATTCCATGGAATTCCGTTCCATTCCATTCCATTCCGTTCCGTTCCGTCCCGTTCCATTCCGTTCAGTTCCGTTGCGTTCCGTTCCGTTCTACTCGGGTTGATTCCATTCTATTCCATTCCATTCCATTCGATTCCATTCGATTCCATTCGATTCCACTCCATTCCATTCCATTGAATTCCATTCCATTCCATTCCATTCCATTCCATTCCATTCCATTCCATTCCATAGAATTCCATTCCATTCCATTCCATTCCATTGAATTCCATTCCATTCCATTCCATTCCATTCCATTCCATTCCATTCCATTCCATTCCATTCCTTTCCATTCCATTGCATTCCATTGCATTCCATTCCATTCCATTCCATTCCATTCCATTCCATTCCACTCCACTCCACTCCACTCCACTCCATTCCACTCCACTCCACTCCGGTACATTCCATTCCATTCCATTCCATTCCATTCCATTCCATTCCATTCCGTGCTTCTCGGGTACATTCCGTTCCGTTCCATTCCATTCCATTCCGTTCCAGTGCACTCTACTCCACTCCACTCCACTCCACTCCACTCCGGTACATTCCATTCCATTCCATTCCATTCCATTCCATTCCATTTCCATTCCCATTCCATTTCCATTCCCGTTCCATTTCCATTCCCGTTTCTTTTCCATTCCCGTTCCATTTCCATTCCAGTTCCATTACCATTCCCGTTCCATTTCCATTCCCGATCCATTTCCATTCCCGTTCCTTTTCCATTCCCGTTCCATTTCCATTCCCGTTCCGTTACCATTCCCGTTCCATTTCCGTTCCCGTTCCGTTTCCGTTCCCGTTCCATTTCCGTTCTCGTTCCGTTTCCGTTCCCGTTCCATTTCCATTCCCGTTCCATTTCCGTTCCCGTTCCATTTCCATTCCCGTTCCATTTCCATTCCCTTTCCATTTCCATTTCATTCCATTCCGTTCTGCTCGGGTACATTCCATTCCATTCCATTGCATTCCATTCCGTTCTGCTCCTGTCCATTCCATTCCATTCCATTCCGTTCCATTCCGTTCTACTCGGGTAGATTCCATTCCATTCCATTCCATTCCATTCCATTCCATTCCATGGAATTCCATTCCATTCCATTCCATTCCATTCCATTCCATTCCATGGAATTCCATTCCATTCCATTCCATTCCATTCCATTCCATTCCATGGAATTCCATTCCATTCCATTCCATTCCATTCCATTCCATGGAATTCCATTCCATTCCATTCCATTCCATTCCATTCCATTCCATTCCATTCCATGGAATTCCATTCCATTCCATTCCATTCCATAGAATTCCATTCCATTCCATTCCATTCCATTGAATTCCTTTCCATTCCATTCCATTCCGTTCCGTTCCGTTCCGTTCCATTCCGTTGCGTTCCGTTCCGTTGCGTTGTGTTCCGTTCCGTTCTACTCGGGTTGATTCCATTCTATTCCATTCCATTCCAATCCATTCCATTGAATTCCATTCCATTCCATTCCATTCCATGGAATTCCGTTCCATTCCATTCCATTCCGTTCCGTTCCGTCCCGTTCCGTTCCGTTCCGTTCCGTTGCGTTCCGTTCCGTTCTACTCGGGTTGATTCCATTCTATTCCATTCCATTCCATTCGATTCCATTCGATTCCATTCGATTCCACTCCATTCCATTCCATAGAATTCCATTCCATTCCATTCCATTCCATTGAATTCCATTCCATTCCATTCCATTCCATTGAATTCCATTCCATTCCATTCCATTCCATTCCATTCCATTCCATTCCATTCCATTCTACTGGTGTCCATTCCATTCCATTCCATTCCATTCCATTCCATTCCATTCCATTCCATTCCTTTCCATTCCATTGCATTCCATTGCATTCCATTCCATTCCATTCCATTCCATTCCATTCCATTCCACTCCACTCCACTCCACTCCACTCCATTCCACTCCACTCCACTCCGGTACATTCCATTCCATTCCATTCCATTCCATTCCATTCCATTCCATTCCGTGCTTCTCGGGTACATTCCGTTCCGTTCCATTCCATTCCATTCCGTTCCAGTGCACTCTACTCCACTCCACTCCACTCCACTCCACTCCGGTACATTCCATTCCGTTCCATTCCATTCCATTCCATTTCCATTCCCATTCCATTTCCATTCCCGTTCCATTTCCATTCCCGTTTCTTTTCCATTCCCGTTCCATTTCCATTCCAGTTCCATTACCATTCCCGTTCCATTTCCATTCCCGATCCATTTCCATTCCCGTTCCTTTTCCATTCCCGTTCCATTTCCATTCCCGTTCCGTTACCATTCCCGTTCCATTTCCGTTCCCGTTCCGTTTCCGTTCCCGTTCCATTTCCGTTCTCGTTCCGTTTCCGTTCCCGTTCCATTTCCATTCCCGTTCCATTTCAGTTCCCGTTCCATTTCCATTCCCGTTCCATTTCCATTCCCTTTCCATTTCCATTTCATTCCATTCCGTTCTGCTTGGGTACCTTCCATTCCATTCCATTGCATTCCATTCCGTTCTGCTCCTGTCCATTCCATTCCATTCCATTCCGTTCCATTCCGTTCTACTCGGGTAGATTCCATTCCATTCCATTCCATTCCATTCCATTCCATTCCATTCCATTCCATTCCATTCTACTGGTGTCCATTCCATTCCATTCCATTCCATTCCATTCCATTCCATTCCATTCCATTCCATTCCATTGCATTCCATTCCATTCCATTCCATTCCATTCCGTTCCGTTCTACTCGGTTACATTCCATTCAATTCCATTCCATTCCGTTCTACTCGGGTAGATTCCATTCCATTCCATTCCATTCCTTTCCATTCCATTGCATTCCATTGCATTGCATTGCATTCAATTCCATTCCATTCCATTCCATTCCATTCCATTCCATTCCATTCCATTCCGTTCCGTTCAACTCGGTTACATTCCATTCAATTACATTCCATTCCGTTCTACTCGGTTACATTCCATTCCATTCCATTCCATTCCATTCCAATCCATTCCATTCCATTCCATTCCGTTCTACTTTGGTACATTCCATTCCATTCCATTCCATTCCATTCCATTCCTTTCCATTACATTCCATTCCATTCCATTCCGTTCTACTCGGGTTGATTCCATTCTATTCCATTCCATTCCATTCCATTCCATTCCATGGAATTCCATTCCATTCCATTCCATTCCATGGAATTCCATTCCATTCCATTCCATTCCATTCCATTCCATTGAATTCCATTCCATTCCATTCCATTCCATTCCATTGAATTCCATTCCGTTCCATTCCATTCCATTGAATTCCATTCCATTCCATTCCATTCCATTCCATTCCATTCCATTCCATTCCATTGAATTCCATTCCATTCCATTCCATTCCATTCCATTCCATTCCATTCCATCCCATTCCATTCCATTCCATTCCATTCCGTTCTACTCGGGTTGATTCCATTCTATTCCATTCCATTCCATTCGATCCCATTTGATTCCATTCGATTCCATTCAATTCCATTCGATTCCATTCCATTCCACTCCATTCCATTCCATTGAATTCCATTCCATTCCATTCCATTCCATTCCATTCCATTCCATTCCATTCCATTCCATTGAATTCCATTCCATTCCATTCCATTCCATTCCATTCCATTCCATTGAATTCCATTCCATTCCATTCCATTCCATTGAATTCCATTCCATTCCATTCCATTCCATTCCATTCCATTCCATTCCATTCTACTGGTGTCCATTCCATTCCATTCCATTCCATTCCATTCCATTCCATTCCATTCCTTTCCATTCCATTGCATTCCATTGCATTCCATTCCATTCCATTCCATTCCATTCCATTCCATTCCACTCCACTCCACTCCACTCCACTCCCTTCCACTCCACTCCACTCCGGTACATTCCATTCCATTCCATTCCATTCCTTTCCATTCCATTCCATTCCGTGCTTCTCGGGCACATTCCGTTCCGTTCCATTCCATTCCATTCCATTCCATTCCGTTCCAGTGCACTCTACTCCACTCCACTCCACTCCACTCCACTCCACTCCGGTACATTCCATTCCATTCCATTCCATTCCATTTCCATTCCCATTCCATTTCCATTCCCGTTCCATTTCTATTCCCGTTTCTTTTCCATTCCCGTTCCATTTCCATTCCAGTTCCATTACCATTCCCGTTCCATTTCCATTCCCGATCCATTTCCATTCCCGTTCCATTTCCATTCCCGTTCCATTTCCATTCCCGTTCCATTACCATTCCCGTTCCATTTCCGTTCCCGTTCCGTTTCCGTTCCCGTTCCATTTCCGTTCTCGTTCCGTTTCCGTTCCCGTTCCATTTCCATTCCCGTTCCGTTTCCGTTCCCGTTCCATTTCCATTCCCGTTCCATTTCCATTCCCTTTCCATTTCCATTTCATTCCATTCCGTTCTGCTCGGGTACATTCCATTCCATTCCATTGCATTCCATTCCGTTCTGCTCCTGTCCATTCCATTCCATTCCAATCCGTTCCATTCCGTTCTACTCGGGTAGATTCCATTCCATTCCATTCCATTCCATTCCATTCCATTCCATTCCATTCCATTCCATTCCATTCCATTCAACTGGTGTCCATTCCATTCCATTCCATTCCATTCCATTCCATTCCATTGCATTCCATTCCATTCCATTCCATTCCATTCCGTTCCGTTCTACTCGGTTACATTCCATTCAATTCCATTCCATTCCGTTCTACTCGGGTAGATTCCATTCCATTCCATTCCATTCCTTTCCATTCCATTGCATTCCATTGCATTGCATTGCACTCAATTCCATTCCATTCCATTCCATTCCATTCCATTCCATTCCATTCCATTCCATTCCATTCCATTCCGTTCCGTTCAACTCGGTTACAATCCATTCAATTACATTCCATTCCGTTCTACTCGGTTACATTCCATTCCATTCCATTCCATTCCATTCCGTTCTACTCGGGTACATTCCGTTCCTTTCCATTCCATTCCATTCCATTCCATTCCATTCCATTCCTTTCCGTTCTACTTTGGTACATTCCATTCCATTCCATTCCATTCCATTCCATTCCATTCCATTCCATTCCATTCCATTCCATTCCATTCCATTCCATTCCATTCCGTTCTACTCAGGTTGATTCCATTCTATTCCATTCCATTCCATTCCATTCCATTCCATTCCATTCCATTCCATTTCCATTCCCATTCCATTTCCATTCCCGTTCCATTTCCATTCCCGTTTCTTTTCCATTCCCGTTCCATTTCCATTCCAGTTCCATTACCATTCCCGTTCCATTTCCATTCCCGATCCATTTCCATTCCCGTTCCTTTTCCATTCCCGTTCCATTTCCATTCCCGTTCCGTTACCATTCCCGTTCCATTTCCGTTCCCGTTCCGTTTCCGTTCCCGTTCCATTTCCGTTCTCGTTCCGTTTCCGTTCCCGTTCCATTTCCATTCCCGTTCCATTTCCGTTCCCGTTCCATTTCCATTCCCGTTCCATTTCCATTCCCTTTCCATTTCCATTTCATTCCATTCCGTTCTGCTCGGGTACATTCCATTCCATTCCATTGCATTCCATTCCGTTCTGCTCCTGTCCATTCCATTCCATTCCATTCCGTTCCATTCCGTTCTACTCGGGTAGATTCCATTCCATTCCATTCCATTCCATTCCATTCCATTCCATTCCATTCCATTCCATTCTACTGGTGTCCATTCCATTCCATTCCATTCCATTCCATTCCATTCCATTCCATTGCATTCCATTCCATTCCATTCCATTCCATTCCGTTCCGTTCTACTCGGTTACATTCCATTCAATTCCATTCCATTCCGTTCTACTCGGGTAGATTCCATTCCATTCCATTCCATTCCTTTCCATTCCATTGCATTCCATTGCATTGCATTGCACTCAATTCCATTCCATTCCATTCCATTCCATTCCATTCCATTCCATTCCATTCCGTTCCGTTCAACTCGGTTGCATTCCATTCAATTACATTCCATTCCATTCCAATCCATTCCATTCCATTCCATTCCGTTCTACTCGGGTACGTTCCATTCCATTCCATTCCATTCCATTCCAATCCATTCCATTCCATTCCATTCCGTTCTACTCGGGTACGTTCCATTCCATTCCATTCCATTCCATTCCATTCCATTCCGTTCTACTTTGGTACATTCCATTCCATTCCATTCCATTCCATTCCATTCCATTCCATTCCATTACATTCCATTCCATTCCATTCCGTTCTACTCAGGTTGATTCCATTCTGTTCCATTCCATTCCATTCCATTCCATTCCATTCCATTCCATTCCATTCCATTCCATTCGATTCCATTCCATTCCATTCCATTGAATTCCATTCCATTCCATTCCATTCCATGGAATTCCATTCCATTCCATTCCATTCCATTCCATTCCATTCCATTGAATTCCATTCCATTCCATTCCATTCCATTCCATTGAATTCCATTCCGTTCCATTCCATTCCATTGAATTCCATTCCATTCCATTCCATTCCATTCCATTCCATTCCATTCGATTCCATTCCATTGAATTCCATTCCATTCCATTCCATTCCATTCCATTCCATTCCATCCCATTCCATTCCATTCCATTCCATTCCGTTCTACTCGGGTTGATTCCATTCTATTCCATTCCATTCCATTCGATCCCATTTGATTCCATTCGATTCCATTCAATTCCATTCGATTCCATTCCATTCCACTCCATTCCATTCCATAGAATTCCATTCCATTCCATTCCATTCCATTCCATTCCATTCCATTGAATTCCATTCCATTCCATTCCATTCCATTCCATTGAATTCCATTCCATTCCATTCCATTCCATTCCATTCCATTCCATTCTACTGGTGTCCATTCCATTCCATTCCTTTCCATTCCATTCCATTCCATTCCATTCCTTTCCATTCCATTGCATTCCATTGCATTCCATTCCATTCCATTCCATTCCATTCCATTCCATTCCACTCCACTCCACTCCACTCCACTCCATTCCACTCCACTCCACTCCGGTACATTCCTTTCCATTCCATTCCATTCCATTCCATTCCATTCCATTCCGTGCTTCTCGGGTACATTCCGTTCCGTTCCATTCCATTCCATTCCATTCCATTCCGTTCCAGTGCACTCTACTGCACTCCACTCCACTCCACTCCACTCCGGTACATTCCATTCCATTCCATTCCATTCCATTACATTACATTTCCATTCCCATTCCATTTCCATTCCCGTTCCATTTCCATTCCCGTTTCTTTTCCATTCCCGTTCCATTTCCATTCCAGTTCCATTACCATTCCCGTTCCATTTCCATTCCCGATCCATTTCCATTCCCGTTCCATTTCCATTCCCGTTCCATTTCCATTCCCGTTCCATTACCATTCCCGTTCCATTTCCTTTCCCGTTCCGTTTCCGTTCCCGTTCCATTTCCGTTCTCGTTCCGTTTCCATTCCCGTTCCATTTCCATTCCCGTTCCATTTCCGTTCCCGTTCCATTTCCATTCCCGTTCCATTTCCATTCCCTTTCCATTTCCATTTCATTCCATTCCGTTCTGCTCGGGTACATTCCATTCCATTCCATTGCATTCCATTCCGTTCTGCTCCTGTCCATTCCATTCCATTCCAATCCGTTCCATTCCGTTCTACTCGGGTAGATTCCATTCCATTCCATTCCATTCCATTCCATTCCATTCCATTCCATTCTACTGGTGTCCATTCCATTCCATTCCATTCCATTCCATTCCATTCCATTCCATTCCATTGCATTCCATTCCATTACATTCCATTCCGTTCCGTTCTACTCGGTTACATTCCATTCAATTCCATTCCATTCCGTTCTACTCGGGTAGATTCCATTCCATTCCATTCCATTCCTTTCCATTCCATTGCATTCCATTGCATTGCATTGCACTCAATTCCATTCCATTCCATTCCATTCCATTCCATTCCATTCCATTCCATTCCATTCCATTCCGTTCCGTTCAACTCGGTTACATTCCATTCAATTACATTCCATTCCGTTCTACTCGGTTACATTCCATTCCATTCCATTCCATTCCATTCCAATCCATTCCATTCCATTCCATTCCGTTCTACTCGGGTACATTCCGTTCCATTCCATTCCATTCCATTCCATTCCATTCCATTCCTTTCCGTTCTACTTTGGTACATTCCATTCCATTCCATTCCATTCCATTCCATTCCATTCCATTCCATTCCATTCCATTCCATTCCATTCCATTCCGTTCTACTCAGGTTGATTCCATTCTATTCCATTCCATTCCATTCCATTCCATTCCATTCCATTCCATTCGATTCCATTCCTTTCCATTCCATTGAATTCCATTCCATTCCATTCCATTCCATTCCATTCCATTCCATTGAATTCCATTCCATTCCATTCCATTCCATTCCATTCCATCCCATTCCATTCCATTCCATTCCATTCCGTTCTACTCGGGTTGATTCCATTCTATTCCATTCCATTCCATTCGATCCCATTTGATTCCATTCGATTCCATTCAATTCCATTCGATTCCATTCCATTCCACTCCATTCCATTCCATTGAATTCCATTCCATTCCATTCCATTCCATTCCATTCCATGGAATTCCATTCCTTTCCATTCCATTCCATTCCATTCCATTCCATTCCATAGAATTCCATTCCATTCCATTCCATTCCACTGAATTCCGTTCCATTCCATTCCATTCCGTTCCGTTCCGTTCCGTTGCGTTCCGTTGCGTTCCGTTCCGTTCCTTTGTGTTCCGTTCCGTTCTACTCGGGTTGATTCCATTCTATTCCATTCAATTCCAATCCATTCCGTTCCATTCCATTGAATTCCATTCCATTCCATTCCATTCCATTCCATTCCATTCCATTCCATTCCATTCCATGGAATTCCGTTCCATTCCATTCCATTCCGTTCCGTTCCATCCCGTTCCGTTCCGTTCCGTTCCGATGCGTTCCGTTCCGTTCTACTCGGGTTGATTCCATTCTATTCCATTCCATTCCATTCGATTCCATTCGATTCCATTCGATTCCACTCCATTCCATTCCATAGAATTCCATTCCATTCCATTCCATTCCATTGAATTCCATTCCATTCCATTCCATTCCATTGAATTCCATTCCATTCCATTCCATTCCATTGAATTCCATTCCATTCCATTCCATTCCATTCCATTCCATTCCATTCCATTCCATTGAATTCCATTCCATTCCATTCCATTCCATTCCATTCCATTCCATTCCATTCCATTCCATTCCATTCTACTGTTGTCCATTCCATTCCATTCCATTCCATTCCATTCCATTCCATTCCAGTCCTTTCCATTCCATTGCATTCCATTGCATTCCATTCCATTCCATTCCATTCCATTCCATTCCATTCCATTCCACTCCACTCCACTCCACTCCACTCCATTCCACTCCACTCCACTCCGGTACATTCCATTCCATTCCATTCCATTCCATTCCATTCCATTCCGTGCTTCTCGGGTACATTCCGTTCCGTTCCATTCCATTCCATTCCATTCCATTCCGTTCCAGTGCACTCTACTCCACTCCACTCCACTCCACTCCGGTACATTCCATTCCATTCCATTCCATTCCATTCCATTCCATTCCATTCCATTCCATTCCATTTCCATTCCCATTCCATTTCCATTCCCGTTCCATTTCCATTCCCGTTTCTTTTCCATTCCCGTTCCATTTCCATTCCAGTTCCATTACCATTCCCGTTCCATTTCCATTCCCGATCCATTTCCATTCCCGTTCCTTTTCCATTCCCGTTCCATTTCCATTCCCGTTCCGTTACCATTCCCGTTCCATTTCCGTTCCCGTTCCGTTTCCGTTCCCGTTCCATTTCCGTTCTCGTTCCGTTTCCGTTCCCGTTCCATTTCCATTCCCATTCCATTTCCGTTCCCGTTCCATTTCCATTCCCGTTCCATTTCCATTCCCTTTCCATTTCCATTTCATTCCATTCCGTTCTGCTCGGGTACATTCCATTCCATTCCATTGCATTCCATTCCGTTCTGCTCCTGTCCATTCCATTCCATTCCATTCCGTTCCATTCCGTTCTACTCGGGTAGATTCCATTCCATTCCATTCCATTCCATTCCATTCCATTCCATTCCATTCCATTCCATTCCATTCCATTCCATGGAATTCCATTCCATTCCATTCCATTCCATGGAATTCCATTCCATTCCATTCCATTCCATTCCATTCCATAGAATTCCATTCCATTCCATTCCATTCCATTGAATTCCGTTCCATTCCATTCCATTCCGTTCCGTTCCGTTCCGTTCCGTTCCGTTGCGTTCCGTTCCGTTGCGTTGTGTTCCGTTCCGTTCTACTCGGGTTGATTCCATTCTATTCCATTCCATTCCAATCCATTCCATTGAATTCCATTCCATTCCATTCCATTCCATGGAATTCCGTTCCATTCCATTCCATTCCGTTCCGTTCCGTCCCGTTCCGTTCCGTTCCGTTCCGTTGCGTTCCGTTCCGTTCTACTCGGGTTGATTCCATTCTATTCCATTCCATTCCATTCGATTCCATTCGATTCCATTCGATTCCACTCCATTCCATTCCATAGAATTCCATTCCATTCCATTCCATTCCATTGAATTCCATTCCATTCCATTCCATTCCATTGAATTCCATTCCATTCCATTCCATTCCATTGAATTCCATTCCATTCCATTCCATTCCATTCCATTCCATTCCATTCCATTCCATTCCATTCCATTCTACTGGTGTCCATTCCATTCCATTCCATTCCATTCCATTCCATTCCATTCCTTTCCATTCCATTGCATTCCATTGCATTCCATTCCATTCCATTCCATTCCATTCCGTTCCATTCCATTCCATTCCATTCCATTCCTTTTCATTCCATTGCATTCCATTGCATTCCATTCCATTCCATTCCATTCCATTCCATTCCACTCCACTCCACTCCACTCCACTCCATTCCACTCCACTCCACTCCGGTACATTCCATTCCATTCCATTCCATTCCATTCCATTCCATTCCATTCCATTCCATTCCGTGCTTCTCGGGTACATTCCGTTCCGTTCCATTCCATTCCATTCCGTTCCAGTGCACTCTACTCCACTCCACTCCACTCCACTCCACTCCGGTACATTCCATTCCATTCCATTCCATTCCATTCCATTCCATTTCCATTCCCATTCCATTTCCATTCCCGTTCCATTTCCATTCCCGTTTCTTTTCCATTCCCGTTAAATTTCCATTCCAGTTCCATTACCATTCCCGTTCCATTTCCATTCCCGATCCATTTCCATTCCCGTTCCTTTTCCATTCCCGTTCCATTTCCATTACCGTTCCGTTACCATTCCCGTTCCATTTCCGTTCCCGTTCCGTTTCCGTTCCCGTTCCATTTCCGTTCTCGTTCCGTTTCCGTTCCCGTTCCATTTCCATTCCCGTTCCATTTCCGTTCCCGTTCCATGTCCATTCCCGTTCCATTTCCCTTCCCTTTCCATTTCCATTTCATTCCATTCCGTTCTGCTCGGGTACATTCCATTCCATTCCATTGCATTCCATTCCGTTCTGCTCCTGTCCATTCCATTCCATTCCATTCCGTTCCATTCCGTTCTACTCGGGTAGATTCCATTCCATTCCATTCCATTCCATTCCATTCCATTCCATTCCATTCCATTCCATGGAATTCCATTCCATTCCATTCCATTCCATTCCATTCCATTCCATTCCATGGAATTCCATTCCATTCCATTCCATTCCATTCCATTCCATAGAATTCCATTCCATTCCATTCCATTCCATTGAATTCCGTTCCATTCCATTCCATTCCGTTCCGTTCCGTTCCGTTCCGTTCCGTTGCGTTCCGTTCCGTTGCGTTGTGTTCCGTTCCGTTCTACTCGGGTTGATTCCATTCTATTCCATTCCATTCCAATCCATTCCATTGAATTCCATTCCATTCCATTCCATTCCATGGAATTCCGTTCCATTCCATTCCATTCCGTTCCGTTCCGTCCCGTTCCGTTCCGTTCCGTTCCGTTGCGTTCCGTTCCGTTCTACTCGGGTTGATTCCATTCTATTCCATTCCATTCCATTCGATTCCATTCGATTCCATTCGATTCCACTCCATTCCATTCCATAGAATTCCATTCCATTCCATTCCATTCCATTGAATTCCATTCCATTCCATTCCATTCTATTGAATTCCATTCCATTCCATTCCATTCCATTGAATTCCATTCCATTCCATTCCATTCCATTCCATTCCATTCCATTCCATTCCATTCCATTCCATTCCATTCCATTCTACTGGTGTCCATTCCATTCCATTCCATTCCATTCCATTCCATTCCATTCCATTCCATTCCTTTCCATTCCATTGCATTCCATTGCATTCCATTCCATTCCATTCCATTCCATTCCATTCCATTCCACTCCACTCCACTCCACTCCACTCCATTCCACTCCACTCCACTCCGGTACATTCCATTCCATTCCATTCCATTCCATTCCATTCCATTCCATTGCGTGCTTCTCGGGTACATTCCGTTCCGTTCCATTCCATTCCATTCCGTTCCAGTGCACTCTACTCCACTCCACTCCACTCCACTCCACTCCGGTACATTCCATTCCATTCCATTCCATTCCATTCCATTCCATTTCCATTCCCATTCCATTTCCATTCCCGTTCCATTTCCATTCCCGTTTCTTTACCATTCCCGTTCCATTTCCATTCCAGTTCCATTACCATTCCCGTTCCATTTCCATTCCCGATCCATTTCCATTCCCGTTCCTTTTCCATTCCCGTTCCATTTCCATTCCCGTTCCGTTACCATTCCCGTTCCATTTCCGTTCCCGTTCCGTTTCCGTTCCCGTTCCATTTCCGTTCTCGTTCCGTTTCCGTTCCCGTTCCATTTCCATTCCCGTTCCATTTCAGTTCCCGTTCCATTTCCATTCCCGTTCCATTTCCATTCCCTTTCCATTTCCATTTCATTCCATTCCGTTCTGCTCGGGTACCTTCCATTCCATTCCATTGCATTCCATTCCGTTCTGCTCCTGTCCATTCCATTCCATTCCATTCCGTTCCATTCCGTTCTACTCGGGTAGATTCCATTCCATTCCATTCCATTCCATTCCATTCCATTCCATTCCATTCTACTGGTGTCCATTCCATTCCATTCCATTCCATTCCATTCCATTGCATTCCATTCCATTCCATTGCATTCCATTCCATTCCATTCCATTCCATTCCGTTCCGTTCTACTCGGTTACATTCCATTCAATTCCATTCCATTCCGTTCTACTCGGGTAGATTCCATTCCATTCCATTCCATTCCTTTCCATTCCATTGCATTCCATTGCATTGCATTGCACTCAATTCCATTCCATTCCATTCCATTCCATTCCATTCCATTCCATTCCATTCCGTTCCGTTCAACTCGGTTACATTCCATTCAATTACATTCCATTCCGTTCTACTCGGTTACATTCCATTCCATTCCATTCCATTCCATTCCAATCCATTCCATTCCATTCCATTCCGTTCTACTTTGCTACATTCCATTCCATTCCATTCCATTCCATTCCATTCCATTCCATTCCATTCCATTGAATTCCATTCCGTTCCATTCCATTCCATTGAATTCCATTCCATTCCATTCCATTCCATTCCATTCCATTCCATTCCATTCCATGGAATTCCATTCCATTCCATTCCATTCCATGGAATTCCATTCCATTCCATTCCATTCCATTCCATTGAATTCCATTCCATTCCATTCCATTCCATTCCATTCCATTCCATTCCATTGAATTCCATTCCGTTCCATTCCATTCCATTGAATTCCATTCCATTCCATTCCATTCCATTCCATTCCATTCCATTCCATTCCATTGAATTCCATTCCATTCCATTCCATTCCATTCCATTCCATTCCATTCCATTCCATCCCATTCCATTCCATTCCATTCCATTCCATTCCGTTCTACTCGGGTTGATTCCATTCTATTCCATTCCATTCCATTCGATCCCATTTGATTCCATTCGATTCCATTCAATTCCATTCGATTCCATTCCATTCCACTCCATTCCATTCCATTGAATTCCATTCCATTCCATTCCATTCCATTCCATTCCATTCCATTCCATTCCATTCCATTGAATTCCATTCCATTCCATTCCATTCCATTCCATTCCATTGAATTCCATTCCATTCCATTCCATTCCATTGAATTCCATTCCATTCCATTCCATTCCATTCCATTCCATTCCATTCCATTCCATTCCATTCTACTGGTGTCCATTCCATTCCATTCCATTCCATTCCATTCCATTCCTTTCCATTCCATTGCATTCCATTGCATTCCATTCCATTCCATTCCATTCCATTCCATTCCATTCCACTCCACTCCACTCCACTCCACTCCATTCCACTCCACTCCACTCCGGTACATTCCATTCCATTCCATTCCATTCCATTCCATTCCATTCCGTGCTTCTCGGGTACATTCCGTTCCGTTCCATTCCATTCCATTCCATTCCATTCCGTTCCAGTGCACTCTACTCCACTCCACTCCACTCCACTCCACTCCGGTACATTCCATTCCATTCCATTCCATTCCATTCCATTCCATTTCCATTCCCATTCCATTTCCATTCCCGTTCCATTTCTATTCCCGTTTCTTTTCCATTCCCGTTCCATTTCCATTCCAGTTCCATTACCATTCCCGTTCCATTTCCATTCCCGATCCATTTCCATTCCCGTTCCATTTCCATTCCCGTTCCATTTCCGTTCCCGTTCCATTTCCATTCCCGTTCCATTTCCATTCCCTTTCCATTTCCATTGCATTCCATTCCGTTCTGCTCCTGTCCATTCCATTCCATTCCAATCCGTTCCATTGCGTTCTACTCGGGTAGATTCCATTCCATTCCATTCCATTCCATTCCATTCCATTCCATTCCATTCCATTCCATGGAATTCCATTCCATTCCATTCCATTCCATTCCATAGAATTCCATTCCATTCCATTCCATTCCATTGAATTCCGTTCCATTCCATTCCATTCCGTTCCGTTCCGTTCCGTTCCGTTCCGTTCCGTTGCGTTCCGTTCCGTTGCGTTGTGTTCCGTTCCGTTCTACTCGGGTTGATTCCATTCTATTCCATTCCATTCCAATCCATTCCATTGAATTCCATTCCATTCCATTCCATTCCATGGAATTCCGTTCCATTCCATTCCATTCCGTTCCGTTCCGTCCCGTTCCGTTCCGTTCCGTTCCGTTGCGTTCCGTTCCGTTCTACTCGGGTTGATTCCATTCTATTCCATTCCATTCCATTCGATTCCATTCGATTCCATTCGATTCCACTCCATTCCATTCCATAGAATTCCATTCCATTCCATTCCATTCCATTGAATTCCATTCCATTCCATTCCATTCCATTGAATTCCATTCCATTCCATTCCATTCCATTGAATTCCATTCCATTCCATTCCATTCCATTCCATTCCATTCCATTCCATTCCATTCCATTCCATTCTACTGGTGTCCATTCCATTCCATTCCATTCCATTCCATTCCATTCCATTCCTTTCCATTCCATTGCATTCCATTGCATTCCATTCCATTCCATTCCATTCCATTCCGTTCCATTCCATTCCATTCCATTCCATTCCTTTTCATTCCATTGCATTCCATTGCATTCCATTCCATTCCATTCCATTCCATTCCATTCCACTCCACTCCACTCCACTCCACTCCATTCCACTCCACTCCACTCCGGTACATTCCATTCCATTCCATTCCATTCCATTCCATTCCATTCCATTCCATTCCATTCCGTGCTTCTCGGGTACATTCCGTTCCGTTCCATTCCATTCCATTCCGTTCCAGTGCACTCTACTCCACTCCACTCCACTCCACTCCACTCCGGTACATTCCATTCCATTCCATTCCATTCCATTCCATTCCATTTCCATTCCCATTCCATTTCCATTCCCGTTCCATTTCCATTCCCGTTTCTTTTCCATTCCCGTTAAATTTCCATTCCAGTTCCATTACCATTCCCGTTCCATTTCCATTCCCGATCCATTTCCATTCCCGTTCCTTTTCCATTCCCGTTCCATTTCCATTACCGTTCCGTTACCATTCCCGTTCCATTTCCGTTCCCGTTCCGTTTCCGTTCCCGTTCCATTTCCGTTCTCGTTCCGTTTCCGTTCCCGTTCCATTTCCATTCCCGTTCCATTTCCGTTCCCGTTCCATGTCCATTCCCGTTCCATTTCCCTTCCCTTTCCATTTCCATTTCATTCCATTCCGTTCTGCTCGGGTACATTCCATTCCATTCCATTGCATTCCATTCCGTTCTGCTCCTGTCCATTCCATTCCATTCCATTCCGTTCCATTCCGTTCTACTCGGGTAGATTCCATTCCATTCCATTCCATTCCATTCCATTCCATTCCATTCCATTCCATTCCATGGAATTCCATTCCATTCCATTCCATTCCATTCCATTCCATTCCATTCCATGGAATTCCATTCCATTCCATTCCATTCCATTCCATTCCATAGAATTCCATTCCATTCCATTCCATTCCATTGAATTCCGTTCCATTCCATTCCATTCCGTTCCGTTCCGTTCCGTTCCGTTCCGTTGCGTTCCGTTCCGTTGCGTTGTGTTCCGTTCCGTTCTACTCGGGTTGATTCCATTCTATTCCATTCCATTCCAATCCATTCCATTGAATTCCATTCCATTCCATTCCATTCCATGGAATTCCGTTCCATTCCATTCCATTCCGTTCCGTTCCGTCCCGTTCCGTTCCGTTCCGTTCCGTTGCGTTCCGTTCCGTTCTACTCGGGTTGATTCCATTCTATTCCATTCCATTCCATTCGATTCCATTCGATTCCATTCGATTCCACTCCATTCCATTCCATAGAATTCCATTCCATTCCATTCCATTCCATTGAATTCCATTCCATTCCATTCCATTCTATTGAATTCCATTCCATTCCATTCCATTCCATTGAATTCCATTCCATTCCATTCCATTCCATTCCATTCCATTCCATTCCATTCCATTCCATTCCATTCCATTCCATTCTACTGGTGTCCATTCCATTCCATTCCATTCCATTCCATTCCATTCCATTCCATTCCATTCCTTTCCATTCCATTGCATTCCATTGCATTCCATTCCATTCCATTCCATTCCATTCCATTCCATTCCACTCCACTCCACTCCACTCCACTCCATTCCACTCCACTCCACTCCGGTACATTCCATTCCATTCCATTCCATTCCATTCCATTCCATTCCATTGCGTGCTTCTCGGGTACATTCCGTTCCGTTCCATTCCATTCCATTCCGTTCCAGTGCACTCTACTCCACTCCACTCCACTCCACTCCACTCCGGTACATTCCATTCCATTCCATTCCATTCCATTCCATTCCATTTCCATTCCCATTCCATTTCCATTCCCGTTCCATTTCCATTCCCGTTTCTTTACCATTCCCGTTCCATTTCCATTCCAGTTCCATTACCATTCCCGTTCCATTTCCATTCCCGATCCATTTCCATTCCCGTTCCTTTTCCATTCCCGTTCCATTTCCATTCCCGTTCCGTTACCATTCCCGTTCCATTTCCGTTCCCGTTCCGTTTCCGTTCCCGTTCCATTTCCGTTCTCGTTCCGTTTCCGTTCCCGTTCCATTTCCATTCCCGTTCCATTTCAGTTCCCGTTCCATTTCCATTCCCGTTCCATTTCCATTCCCTTTCCATTTCCATTTCATTCCATTCCGTTCTGCTCGGGTACCTTCCATTCCATTCCATTGCATTCCATTCCGTTCTGCTCCTGTCCATTCCATTCCATTCCATTCCGTTCCATTCCGTTCTACTCGGGTAGATTCCATTCCATTCCATTCCATTCCATTCCATTCCATTCCATTCCATTCTACTGGTGTCCATTCCATTCCATTCCATTCCATTCCATTCCATTGCATTCCATTCCATTCCATTGCATTCCATTCCATTCCATTCCATTCCATTCCGTTCCGTTCTACTCGGTTACATTCCATTCAATTCCATTCCATTCCGTTCTACTCGGGTAGATTCCATTCCATTCCATTCCATTCCTTTCCATTCCATTGCATTCCATTGCATTGCATTGCACTCAATTCCATTCCATTCCATTCCATTCCATTCCATTCCATTCCATTCCATTCCGTTCCGTTCAACTCGGTTACATTCCATTCAATTACATTCCATTCCGTTCTACTCGGTTACATTCCATTCCATTCCATTCCATTCCATTCCAATCCATTCCATTCCATTCCATTCCGTTCTACTTTGCTACATTCCATTCCATTCCATTCCATTCCATTCCATTCCATTCCATTCCATTCCATTGAATTCCATTCCGTTCCATTCCATTCCATTGAATTCCATTCCATTCCATTCCATTCCATTCCATTCCATTCCATTCCATTCCATGGAATTCCATTCCATTCCATTCCATTCCATGGAATTCCATTCCATTCCATTCCATTCCATTCCATTGAATTCCATTCCATTCCATTCCATTCCATTCCATTCCATTCCATTGAATTCCATTCCGTTCCATTCCATTCCATTGAATTCCATTCCATTCCATTCCATTCCATTCCATTCCATTCCATTCCATTCCATTGAATTCCATTCCATTCCATTCCATTCCATTCCATTCCATTCCATTCCATTCCATCCCATTCCATTCCATTCCATTCCATTCCATTCCGTTCTACTCGGGTTGATTCCATTCTATTCCATTCCATTCCATTCGATCCCATTTGATTCCATTCGATTCCATTCAATTCCATTCGATTCCATTCCATTCCACTCCATTCCATTCCATTGAATTCCATTCCATTCCATTCCATTCCATTCCATTCCATTCCATTCCATTCCATTCCATTGAATTCCATTCCATTCCATTCCATTCCATTCCATTCCATTGAATTCCATTCCATTCCATTCCATTCCATTGAATTCCATTCCATTCCATTCCATTCCATTCCATTCCATTCCATTCCATTCCATTCCATTCTACTGGTGTCCATTCCATTCCATTCCATTCCATTCCATTCCATTCCTTTCCATTCCATTGCATTCCATTGCATTCCATTCCATTCCATTCCATTCCATTCCATTCCATTCCACTCCACTCCACTCCACTCCACTCCATTCCACTCCACTCCACTCCGGTACATTCCATTCCATTCCATTCCATTCCATTCCATTCCATTCCGTGCTTCTCGGGTACATTCCGTTCCGTTCCATTCCATTCCATTCCATTCCATTCCGTTCCAGTGCACTCTACTCCACTCCACTCCACTCCACTCCACTCCGGTACATTCCATTCCATTCCATTCCATTCCATTCCATTCCATTTCCATTCCCATTCCATTTCCATTCCCGTTCCATTTCTATTCCCGTTTCTTTTCCATTCCCGTTCCATTTCCATTCCAGTTCCATTACCATTCCCGTTCCATTTCCATTCCCGATCCATTTCCATTCCCGTTCCATTTCCATTCCCGTTCCATTTCCGTTCCCGTTCCATTTCCATTCCCGTTCCATTTCCATTCCCTTTCCATTTCCATTGCATTCCATTCCGTTCTGCTCCTGTCCATTCCATTCCATTCCAATCCGTTCCATTGCGTTCTACTCGGGTAGATTCCATTCCATTCCATTCCATTCCATTCCATTCCATTCCATTCCATTCCATTCAACTGGTGTCCATTCCATTCCATTCCATTCCATTCCATTCCATTCCATTCCATTGCATTCCATTCCATTCCATTCCATTCCATTCCGTTCCGTTCTACTCGGTTACATTCCATTCAATTCCATTCCATTCCGTTCTACTCGGGTAGATTCCATTCCATTCCATTCCATTCCTTTCCATTCCATTGCATTCCATTGCATTGCATTGCACTCAATTCCATTCCATTCCATTCCATTCCATTCCATTCCATTCCATTCCATTCCATTCCATTCCGTTCCGTTCAACTCGGTTACAATCCATTCAATTACATTCCATTCCGTTCTACTCGGTTACATTCCATTCCATTCCATTCCATTCCAATCCATTCCATTCCATTCCATTCCGTTCTACTCGGGTACATTCCGTTCCATTCCATTCCATTCCATTCCATTCCATTCCATTCCATTCCATTCCTTTCCATTCTACTTTGGTACATTCCATTCCATTCCATTCCATTCCATTCCATTCCATTCCATTCCATTCCATTCCATTCCATTCCGTTCTACTCAGGTTGATTCCATTCTATTCCATTCCATTCCATTCCATTCCATTCCATTCCATTCCATTCCATTTCCATTCCCATTCCATTTCCATTCCCGTTCCATTTCCATTCCCGTTTCTTTTCCATTCCCGTTCCATTTCCATTCCAGTTCCATTACCATTCCCGTTCCATTTCCATTCCCGATCCATTTCCATTCCCGTTCCTTTTCCATTCCCGTTCCATTTCCATTCCCGTTCCGTTACCATTCCCGTTCCATTTCCGTTCCCGTTCCGTTTCAGTTCCCGTTCCATTTCCGTTCTCGTTCCGTTTCCGTTCCCGTTCCATTTCCATTCCCGTTCCATTTCCGTTCCCGTTCCATTTCCATTCCCGTTCCATTTCCATTCCCTTTCCATTTCCATTTCATTCCATTCCGTTCTGCTCGGGTACATTCCATTCCATTCCATTGCATTCCATTCCGTTCTGCTCCTGTCCATTCCATTCCATTCCATTCCGTTCCATTCCGTTCTACTCGGGTAGATTCCATTCCATTCCATTCCATTCCATTCCATTCCATTCCATTCCATTCCATTCCATTCTACTGGTGTCCATTCCATTCCATTCCATTCCATTCCATTCCATTCCATTCCATTCCATTGCATTCCATTCCATTCCATTCCATTCCATTCCGTTCCGTTCTACTCGGTTACATTCCATTCAATTCCATTCCATTCCGTTCTACTCGGGTAGATTCCATTCCATTCCATTCCATTCCTTTCCATTCCATTGCATTCCATTGCATTGCATTGCACTCAATTCCATTCCATTCCATTCCATTCCATTCCATTCCATTCCATTCCATTCCGTTCCGTTCAACTCGGTTACATTCCATTCAATTACATTCCATTCCGTTCTACTCGGTTACATTCCATTCCATTCCATTCCATTCCATTCCAATCCATTCCATTCCATTCCATTCCGTTCTACTCGGGTACGTTCCATTCCATTCCATTCCATTCCATTCCATTCCATTCCATTCCATTCCGTTCTACTTTGGTACATTCCATTCCATTCCATTCCATTCCATTCCATTCCATTCCATTCCATTCCATTCCATTCCATGGAATTCCATTCCATTCCATTCCATTCCATGGAATTCCATTCCATTCCATTCCATTCCATTCCATTGAATTCCATTCCATTCCATTCCATTCCATTCCATTCCATTCCATTGAATTCCATTCCGTTCCATTCCATTCCATTGAATTCCATTCCATTCCATTCCATTCCATTCCATTCCATTCCATTCCATTCCATTGAATTCCATTCCATTCCATTCCATTCCATTCCATTCCATTCCATTCCATCCCATTCCATTCCATTCCATTCCATTCCGTTCTACTCGGGTTGATTCCATTCTATTCCATTCCATTCCATTCGATCCCATTTGATTCCATTCGATTCCATTCAATTCCATTCGATTCCATTCCATTCCACTCCATTCCATTCCATTGAATTCCATTCCATTCCATTCCATTCCATTCCATTCCATTCCATTCCATTCCATTGAATTCCATTCCATTCCATTCCATTCCATTCCATTCCATTGAATTCCATTCCATTCCATTCCATTCCATTGAATTCCATTCCATTCCATTCCATTCCATTCCATTCCATTCCATTCCATTCCATTCCATTCTACTGGTGTCCATTCCATTCCATTCCATTCCATTCCATTCCATTCCTTTCCATTCCATTGCATTCCATTGCATTCCATTCCATTCCATTCCATTCCATTCCATTCCATTCCACTCCACTCCACTCCACTCCACTCCATTCCACTCCACTCCACTCCGGTACATTCCATTCCATTCCATTCCATTCCATTCCATTCCATTCCGTGCTTCTCGGGTACATTCCGTTCCGTTCCATTCCATTCCATTCCATTCCATTCCGTTCCAGTGCACTCTACTCCACTCCACTCCACTCCACTCCACTCCGGTACATTCCATTCCATTCCATTCCATTCCATTCCATTCCATTTCCATTCCCATTCCATTTCCATTCCCGTTCCATTTCTATTCCCGTTTCTTTTCCATTCCCGTTCCATTTCCATTCCAGTTCCATTACCATTCCCGTTCCATTTCCATTCCCGATCCATTTCCATTCCCGTTCCATTTCCATTCCCGTTCCATTTCCGTTCCCGTTCCATTTCCATTCCCGTTCCATTTCCATTCCCTTTCCATTTCCATTGCATTCCATTCCGTTCTGCTCCTGTCCATTCCATTCCATTCCAATCCGTTCCATTCCGTTCTACTCGGGTAGATTCCATTCCATTCCATTCCATTCCATTCCATTCCATTCCATTCCATTCCATTCCATTCCATTCCATTCCATTCAACTGGTGTCCATTCCATTCCATTCCATTCCATTCCATTCCATTCCATTCCATTGCATTCCATTCCATTCCATTCCATTCCATTCCGTTCCGTTCTACTCGGTTACATTCCATTCAATTCCATTCCATTCCGTTCTACTCGGGTAGATTCCATTCCATTCCATTCCATTCCTTTCCATTCCATTGCATTCCATTGCATTGCATTGCACTCAATTCCATTCCATTCCATTCCATTCCATTCCATTCCATTCCATTCCATTCCATTCCGTTCCGTTCAACTCGGTTACAATCCATTCAATTACATTCCATTCCGTTCTACTCGGTTACATTCCATTCCATTCCATTCCATTCCAATCCATTCCATTCCATTCCATTCCGTTCTACTCGGGTACATTCCGTTCCATTCCATTCCATTCCATTCCATTCCATTCCATTCCATTCCATTCCTTTCCATTCTACTTTGGTACATTCCATTCCATTCCATTCCATTCCATTCCATTCCATTCCATTCCATTCCATTCCATTCCATTCCATTCCATTCCATTCCGTTCTACTCAGGTTGATTCCATTCTATTCCATTCCATTCCATTCCATTCCATTCCATTCCATTCCATTCCATTTCCATTCCCATTCCATTTCCATTCCCGTTCCATTTCCATTCCCGTTTCTTTTCCATTCCCGTTCCATTTCCATTCCAGTTCCATTACCATTCCCGTTCCATTTCCATTCCCGATCCATTTCCATTCCCGTTCCTTTTCCATTCCCGTTCCATTTCCATTCCCGTTCCGTTACCATTCCCGTTCCATTTCCGTTCCCGTTCCGTTTCCGTTCCCGTTCCATTTCCGTTCTCGTTCCGTTTCCGTTCCCGTTCCATTTCCATTCCCGTTCCATTTCCGTTCCCGTTCCATTTCCATTCCCGTTCCATTTCCATTCCCTTTCCATTTCCATTTCATTCCATTCCGTTCTGCTCGGGTACATTCCATTCCATTCCATTGCATTCCATTCCGTTCTGCTCCTGTCCATTCCATTCCATTCCATTCCGTTCCATTCCGTTCTACTCGGGTAGATTCCATTCCATTCCATTCCATTCCATTCCATTCCATTCCATTCCATTCCATTCCATTCTACTGGTGTCCATTCCATTCCATTCCATTCCATTCCATTCCATTCCATTCCATTCCATTCCATTGCATTCCATTCCATTCCATTCCATTCCATTCCGTTCCGTTCTACTCGGTTACATTCCATTCAATTCCATTCCATTCCGTTCTACTCGGGTAGATTCCATTCCATTCCATTCCATTCCTTTCCATTCCATTGCATTCCATTGCATTGCATTGCACTCAATTCCATTCCATTCCATTCCATTCCATTCCATTCCATTCCATTCCATTCCGTTCCGTTCAACTCGGTTACATTCCATTCAATTACATTCCATTCCGTTCTACTCGGTTACATTCCATTCCATTCCATTCCATTCCATTCCAATCCATTCCATTCCATTCCATTCCGTTCTACTCGGGTACGTTCCATTCCATTCCATTCCATTCCATTCCATTCCATTCCATTCCATTCCGTTCTACTTTGGTACATTCCATTCCATTCCATTCCATTCCATTCCATTCCATTCCATTCCATTACATTCCATTACATTCCATTCCGTTCTACTCGGGTTGATTCCATTCTATTCCATTCCATTCCATTCCATTCCATTCCATTCCATTCCATTCCATTCCATGGAATTCCATTCCATTCCATTCCATTCCATGGAATTCCATTCCATTCCATTCCATTCCATGGAATTCCATTCCATTCCATTCCATTCCATGGAATTCCATTCCATTCCATTCCATTCCATTCCATTCCATTCCATTGAATTCCATTCCATTCCATTCCATTGAATTCCATTCCGTTCCATTCCATTCCATTGAATTCCATTCCATTCCATTCCATTCCATTCCATTCCATTCCATTGCATTCCATTGCATTCCATTCCATTCCATTCCATTCCATTCCATTCCATTCCACTCCACTCCACTCCACTCCACTCCATTCCACTCCACTCCACTCCGGTACATTCCATTCCATTCCATTCCATTCCATTCCATTCCATTCCGTGCTTCTCGGGTACATTCCGTTCCGTTCCATTCCATTCCATTCCGTTCCAGTGCACTCTACTCCACTCCACTCCACTCCACTCCACTCCGGTACATTCCATTCCATTCCATTCCATTCCATTCCATTCCATTTCCATTCCCATTCCATTTCCATTCCCGTTCCATTTCCATTCCCGTTTCTTTTCCATTCCCGTTCCATTTCCATTCCAGTTCCATTACCATTCCCGTTCCATTTCCATTCCCGATCCATTTCCATTCCCGTTCCTTTTCCATTCCCGTTCCATTTCCATTCCCGTTCCGTTACCATTCCCGTTCCATTTCCGTTCCCGTTCCGTTTCCGTTCCCGTTCCATTTCCGTTCTCGTTCCGTTTCCGTTCCCGTTCCATTTCCATTCCCGTTCCATTTCCGTTCCCGTTCCATTTCCATTCCCGTTCCATTTCCATTCCCTTTCCATTTCCATTTCATTCCATTCCGTTCTGCTCGGGTACATTCCATTCCATTCCATTGCATTCCATTCCGTTCTGCTCCTGTCCATTCCATTCCATTCCATTCCGTTCCATTCCGTTCTACTCGGGTAGATTCCATTCCATTCCATTCCATTCCATTCCATTCCATTCCATGGAATTCCATTCCATTCCATTCCATTCCATTCCATTCCATTCCATGGAATTCCATTCCATTCCATACCATTCCATTCCATTCCATAGAATTCCATTCCATTCCATTCCATTCCATTGAATTCCGTTCCATTCCATTCCATTCCGTTCCGTTCCGTTCCGTTCCGTTCCGTTGCGTTCCGTTCCGTTGCGTTGTGTTCCGTTCCGTTCTACTCGGGTTGATTCCATTCTATTCCATTCCATTCCAATCCATTCCATTGAATTCCATTCCATTCCATTCCATTCCATGGAATTCCGTTCCATTCCATTCCATTCCGTTCCGTTCCGTCCCGTTCCGTTCCGTTCCGTTCCGTTGCGTTCCGTTCCGTTCTACTCGGGTTGATTCCATTCTATTCCATTCCATTCCATTCGATTCCATTCGATTCCATTCGATTCCACTCCATTCCATTCCATAGAATTCCATTCCATTCCATTCCATTCCATTGAATTCCATTCCATTCCATTCCATTCCATTGAATTCCATTCCATTCCATTCCATTCCATTGAATTCCATTCCATTCCATTCCATTCCATTCCATTCCATTCCATTCCATTCCATTCCATTCCATTCTACTGGTGTCCATTCCATTCCATTCCATTCCATTCCATTCCATTCCATTCCATTCCATTCCTTTCCATTCCATTGCATTCCATTGCATTCCATTCCATTCCATTCCATTCCATTCCATTCCATTCCACTCTACTCCACTCCACTCCACTCCACTCCATTCCACTCCACTCCACTCCGGTACATTCCATTCCATTCCATTCCATTCCATTCCATTCCATTCCATTCCGTGCTTCTCGGGTACATTCCGTTCCGTTCCATTCCATTCCATTCCGTTCCAGTGCACTCTACTCCACTCCACTCCACTCCACTCCACTCCGGTACATTCCATTCCATTCCATTCCATTCCATTCCATTCCATTCCATTTCCATTCCCATTCCATTTCCATTCCCGTTCCATTTCCATTCCCGTTTCTTTTCCATTCCCGTTCCATTTCCATTCCAGTTCCATTACCATTCCCGTTCCATTTCCATTCCCGATCCATTTCCATTCCCGTTCCTTTTCCATTCCCGTTCCATTTCCATTCCCGTTCCGTTACCATTCCCGTTCCATTTCCGTTCCCGTTCCGTTTCCGTTCCCGTTCCATTTCCGTTCTCGTTCCGTTTCCGTTCCCGTTCCATTTCCATTCCCGTTCCATTTCAGTTCCCGTTCCATTTCCATTCCCGTTCCATTTCCATTCCCTTTCCATTTCCATTTCATTCCATTCCGTTCTGCTCGGGTACCTTCCATTCCATTCCATTGCATTCCATTCCGTTCTGCTCCTGTCCATTCCATTCCATTCCATTCCGTTCCATTCCGTTCTACTCGGGTAGATTCCATTCCATTCCATTCCATTCCATTCCATTCCATTCCATTCCATTCTACTGGTGTCCATTCCATTCCATTCCATTCCATTCCATTGCATTGCATTCCATTCCATTCCATTGCATTCCATTCCATTCCATTCCATTCCATTCCGTTCCGTTCTACTCGGTTACATTCCATTCAATTCCATTCCATTCCGTTCTACTCGGGTAGATTCCATTCCATTCCATTCCATTCCTTTCCATTCCATTGCATTCCATTGCATTGCATTGCACTCAATTCCATTCCATTCCATTCCATTCCATTCCATTCCATTCCATTCCATTCCGTTCCGTTCAACTCGGTTACATTCCATTCAATTACATTCCATTCCGTTCTACTCGGTTACATTCCATTCCATTCCATTCCATTCCATTCCAATCCATTCCATTCCATTCCATTCCGTTCTACTTTGGTACATTCCATTCCATTCCATTCCATTCCATTCCATTCCTTTCCATTACATTCCATTCCATTCCATTCCGTTCTACTCGGGTTGATTCCATTCTATTCCATTCCATTCCATTCCATTCCATTCCATTCCATTCCATTCCATTCCATTCCATGGAATTCCATTCCATTCCATTCCATTCCATTCCATTCCATTCCATTCCATTCCATTGAATTCCATTCCATTCCATTCCATTCCATTCCATTGAATTCCATTCCATTCCATTCCATTCCATTCCATTGAATTCCATTCCGTTCCATTCCATTCCATTGAATTCCATTCCATTCCATTCCATTCCATTCCATTCCATTCCATTCCATTGAATTCCATTCCATTCCATTCCATTCCATTCCATTCCATTCCATCCCATTCCATTCCATTCCATTCCATTCCGTTCTACTCGGGTTGATTCCATTCTATTCCATTCCATTCCATTCGATCCCATTTGATTCCATTCGATTCCATTCAATTCCATTCGATTCCATTCCATTCCACTCCATTCCATTCCATTGAATTCCATTCCATTCCATTCCATTCCACTCCATTCCATTCCATTCCATTCCATTCCATTCCATTGAATTCCATTCCATTCCATTCCATTCCATTCCATTGAATTCCATTCCATTCCATTCCATTCCATTGAATTCCATTCCATTCCATTCCATTCCATTCCATTCCATTCCATTCCATTCCATTCTACTGGTGTCCATTCCATTCCATTGCATTCCATTCCATTCCATTCCTTTCCATTCCAAGCATTCCATTGCATTCCATTCCATTCCATTCCATTCCATTCCATTCCATTCCATTCCACTCCACTCCACTCCACTCCACTCCATTCCACTCCACTCCACTCCGGTACATTCCATTCCATTCCATTCCATTCCATTCCATTCCATTCCGTGCTTCTCGGGTACATTCCGTTCCGTTCCATTCCATTCCATTCCATTCCATTCCGTTCCAGTGCACTCTACTCCACTCCACTCCACTCCACTCCACTCCGGTACATTCCATTCCATTCCATTCCATTCCATTCCATTCCATTTCCATTCCCATTCCATTTCCATTCCCGTTCCATTTCTATTCCCGTTTCTTTTCCATTCCCGTTCCATTTCCATTCCAGTTCCATTACCATTCCCGTTCCATTTCCATTCCCGATCCATTTCCATTCCCGTTCCATTTCCATTCCCGTTCCATTTCCGTTCCCGTTCCATTTCCATTCCCGTTCCATTTCCATTCCCTTTCCATTTCCATTTCATTCCATTCCGTTCTGCTCGGGTACATTCCATTCCATTCCATTGCATTCCATTCCGTTCTGCTCCTGTCCATTCCATTCCATTCCAATCCGTTCCATTCCGTTCTACTCGGGTAGATTCCATTCCATTCCATTCCATTCCATTCCATTCCATTCCATTCCATTCCATTCCATTCCATTCCATTCCATTCCATTCAACTGGTGTCCATTCCATTCCATTCCATTCCATTCCATTCCATTCCATTGCATTCCATTCCATTCCATTCCATTCCATTCCGTTCCGTTCTACTCGGTTACATTCCATTCAATTCCATTCCATTCTGTTCTACTCGGGTAGATTCCATTCCATTCCATTCCATTCCTTTCCATTCCATTGCATTGCATTGCACTCAATTCCATTCCATTCCATTCCATTCCATTCCATTCCATTCCATTCCATTCCATTCCGTTCCGTTCAACTCGGTTACAATCCATTCAATTACATTCCATTCCGTTCTACTCGGTTACATTCCATTCCATTCCATTCCATTCCATTCCAATCCATTCCATTCCATTCCATTCCGTTCTACTCGGGTACATTCCGTTCCATTCCATGCCATTCCATTCCATTCCATTCCATTCCATTCCATTCCTTTCCGTTCTACTTTGGTACATTCCATTCCATTCCATTCCATTCCATTCCATTCCATTCCATTCCATTCCATTCCATTCCATTCCATTCCATTCCATTCCATTCCGTTCTACTCAGGTTGATTCCATTCTATTCCATTCCATTCCATTCCATTCCATTCCATTCCATTCCATTTCCATTCCCATTCCATTTCCATTCCCGTTCCATTTCCATTCCCGTTTCTTTTCCATTCCCGTTCCATTTCCATTCCAGTTCCATTACCATTCCCGTTCCATTTCCATTCCCGATCCATTTCCATTCCCGTTCCTTTTCCATTCCCGTTCCATTTCCATTCCCGTTCCGTTACCATTCCCGTTCCATTTCCGTTCCCGTTCCGTTTCCGTTCCCGTTCCATTTCCGTTCTCGTTCCGTTTCCGTTCCCGTTCCATTTCCATTCCCGTTCCATTTCCGTTCCCGTTCCATTTCCATTCCCGTTCCATTTCCATTCCCTTTCCATTTCCATTTCATTCCATTCCGTTCTGCTCGGGTACATTCCATTCCATTCCATTGCATTCCATTCCGTTCTGCTCCTGTCCATTCCATTCCATTCCATTCCGTTCCATTCCGTTCTACTCGGGTAGATTCCATTCCATTCCATTCCATTCCATTCCATTCCATTCCATTCCATTCCATTCCATTCTACTGGTGTCCATTCCATTCCATTCCATTCCATTCCATTCCATTCCATTCCATTCCATTGCATTCCATTCCATTCCATTCCATTCCATTCCGTTCCGTTCTACTCGGTTACATTCCATTCAATTCCATTCCATTCCGTTCTACTCGGGTAGATTCCATTCCATTCCATTCCTTTCCTTTCCATTCCATTGCATTCCATTGCATTGCATTGCACTCAATTCCATTCCATTCCATTCCATTCCATTCCATTCCATTCCATTCCATTCCGTTCCGTTCAACTCGGTTACATTCCATTCAATTACATTCCATTCCGTTCTACTCGGTTACATTCCATTCCATTCCATTCCATTCCATTCCAATCCATTCCATTCCATTCCATTCCGTTCTACTCGGGTACGTTCCATTCCATTCCATTCCATTCCATTCCATTCCATTCCATTCCGTTCTACTTTGGTACATTCCATTCCATTCCATGGAATTCCATTCCATTCCATTCCATTCCATTCCATTCCATTCCATTGAATTCCATTCCATTCCATTCCATTCCATTCCATTGAATTCCATTCCGTTCCATTCCATTCCATGGAATTCCATTCCATTCCATTCCATTCCATTCCATTCCATTCCATTGCATTCCATTGCATTCCATTCCATTCCATTCCATTCCATTCCATTCCACTCCACTCCACTCCACTCCACTCCATTCCACTCCACTCCACTCCGGTACATTCCATTCCATTCCATTCCATTCCATTCCATTCCATTCCATTCCGTGCTTCTCGGGTACATTCCGTTCCGTTCCATTCCATTCCATTCCGTTCCAGTGCCCTCTACTCCACTCCACTCCACTCCACTCCACTCCGGTACATTCCATTCCATTCCATTCCATTCCATTCCATTCCATTTCCATTCCCATTCCATTTCCATTCCCGTTCCATTTCCATTCCCGTTTCTTTTCCATTCCCGTTCCATTTCCATTCCAGTTCCATTACCATTCCCGTTCCATTTCCATTCCCGATCCATTTCCATTCCCGTTCCTTTTCCATTCCCGTTCCATTTCCATTCCCGTTCCGTTACCATTCCCGTTCCATTTCCGTTCCCGTTCCGTTTCCGTTCCCGTTCCATTTCCGTTCTTGTTCTGTTTCCGTTCCCGTTCCATTTCCATTCCCGTTCCATTTCCGTTCCCGTTCCATTTCCATTCCCGTTCCATTTCCATTCCCTTTCCATTTCCATTTCATTCCACTCCGTTCTGCTCGGGTACATTCCATTCCATTCCATTGCATTCCATTCCGTTCTGCTCCTGTCCATTCCATTCCATTCCATTCCGTTCCATTCCGTTCTACTCGGGTAGATTCCATTCCATTCCATTCCATTCCATTCCATTCCATTCCATTCCATTCCATTCTACTGGTGTCCATTCCATTCCATTCCATTCCATTCCATTCCATTCCATTCCATTCCATTGCATTCCATTCCATTCCATTCCATTCCATTCCGTTCCGTTCTACTCGGTTACATTCCATTCAATTCCATTCCATTCCGTTCTACTCGGGTAGATTCCATTCCATTCCATTCCATTCCTTTCCATTCCATTGCATTCCATTGCATTGCATTGCACTCAATTCCATTCCATTCCATTCCATTCCATTCCATTCCATTAAATTCCATTCCATACAATTCCATTCCATTCCATTCCATTCCATTGAATTCCGTTCCATTCCATTCCATTCCGTTCCGTTCCGTTCCGTTCCGTTCCGTTGCGTTCCGTTCCGTTGCGTTGTGTTCCGTTCCGTTCTACTCGGGTTGATTCCATTCTATTCCATTCCATTCCAATCCATTCCATTGAATTCCATTCCATTCCATTCCATTCCATGGAATTCCGTTCCATTCCATTCCATTCCGTTCCGTTCCGTCCCGTTCCGTTCCGTTCCGTTCCGTTGCGTTCCGTTCCGTTCTACTCGGGATGATTCCATTCTATTCCATTCCATTCCATTCGATTCCATTCGATTCCATTCGATTCCACTCCATTCCATTCCATAGAATTCCATTCCATTCCATTCCATTCCATTGAATTCCATTCCATTCCATTCCATTCCATTGAATTCCATTCCATTCCATTCCATTCCATTGAATTCCATTCCATTCCATTCCATTCCATTCCATTCCATTCCATTCCATTCCATTCCATTCCATTCCATTCTACTGGTGTCCATTCCATTCCATTCCATTCCATTCCATTCCATTCCATTCCTTTCCATTCCATTGCATTCCATTGCATTCCATTCCATTCCATTCCATTCCATTCCATTCCATTCCACTCCACTCCACTCCACTCCACTCCATTCCACTCCACTCCACTCCGGTACATTCCATTCCATTCCATTCCATTCCATTCCATTCCATTCCATTCCATTCCGTGCTTCTCGGGTACATTCCGTTCCGTTCCATTCCATTCCATTCCGTTCCAGTGCACTCTACTCCACTCCACTCCACTCCACTCCACTCCGGTACATTCCATTCCATTCCATTCCATTCCATTCCATTCCATTTCCATTCCCATTCCATTTCCATTCCCGTTCCATTTCCATTCCCGTTTCTTTTCCATTCCCGTTCCATTTCCATTCCAGTTCCATTACCATTCCCGTTCCATTTCCATTCCCGATCCATTTCCATTCCCGTTCCTTTTCCATTCCCGTTCCATTTCCATTCCCGTTCCGTTACCATTCCCGTTCCATTTCCGTTCCCGTTCCGTTTCCGTTCCCGTTCCATTTCCGTTCTCGTTCCGTTTCCGTTCCCGTTCCATTTCCATTCCCGTTCCATTTCAGTTCCCGTTCCATTTCCATTCCCGTTCCATTTCCATTCCCTTTCCATTTCCATTTCATTCCATTCCGTTCTGCTCGGGTACCTTCCATTCCATTCCATTGCATTCCATTCCGTTCTGCTCCTGTCCATTCCATTCCATTCCATTCCGTTCCATTCCGTTCTACTCGGGTAGATTCCATTCCATTCCATTCCATTCCATTCCATTCCATTCCATTCCGTTCTACTGGTGTCCATTCCATTCCATTCCATTCCATTCCATTCCATTGCATTCCATTCCATTCCATTGCATTCCATTCCATTCCATTCCATTCCATTCCGTTCCGTTCTACTCGGTTACATTCCATTCAATTCCATTCCATTCCGTTCTACTCGGGTAGATTCCATTCCATTCCATTCCATTCCTTTCCATTCCATTGCATTCCATTGCATTGCATTGCACTCAATTCCATTGCATTCCATTCCATTCCATTCCATTCCATTCCATTCCATTCCGTTCCGTTCAACTCGGTTACATTCCATTCAATTACATTCCATTCCGTTCTACTCGGTTACATTCCATTCCATTCCATTCCATTCCATTCCATTCCAATCCATTCCATTCCATTCCATTCCGTTCTACTTTGGTACATTCCATTCCATTCCATTCCATTCCATTCCATTCCATTCCTTTCCATTACATTCCATTCCATTCCATTCCGTTCTACTCGGGTTGATTCCATTCTATTCCATTCCATTCCATTCCATTCCATTCCATTCCATTCCATTCCATTCCATTCCATTCCATGGAATTCCATTCCATTCCATTCCATTCCATGGAATTCCATTCCATTCCATTCCATTCCATTCCATAGAATTCCATTCCATTCCATTCCATTCCATTCCATTGAATTCCATTCCGTTCCATTCCATTCCATTGAATTCCATTCCATTCCATTCCATTCCATTCCATTCCATTCCATTCCATTCCATTCCATTGAATTCCATTCCATTCCATTCCATTCCATTCCATTCCATTCCATCCCATTCCATTCCATTCCATTCCATTCCGTTCTACTCGGGTTGATTCCATTCTATTCCATTCCATTCCATTCGATCCCATTTGATTCCATTCGATTCCATTCAATTCCATTCGATTCCATTCCATTCCACTCCATTCCATTCCATTGAATTCCATTCCATTCCATTCCATTCCACTCCATTCCATTCCATTCCATTCCATTCCATTCCATTGAATTCCATTCCATTCCATTCCATTCCATTCCATTGAATTCCATTCCATTCCATTCCATTCCATTGAATTCCATTCCATTCCATTCCATTCCATTCCATTCCATTCCATTCCATTCCATTCCATTCTACTGGTGTCCATTCCATTCCATTCCATTCCATTCCATTCCATTCCATTCCATTCCTTTCCATTCCATTGCATTCCATTGCATTCCATTCCATTCCATTCCATTCCATTCCATTCCATTCCACTCCACTCCACTCCACTCCACTCCATTCCACTCCACTCCACTCCGGTACATTCCATTCCATTCCATTCCATTCCATTCCATTCCATTCCGTGCTTCTCGGGTACATTCCGTTCCGTTCCATTCCATTCCATTCCATTCCATTCCGTTCCAGTGCACTCTACTCCACTCCACTCCACTCCACTCCACTCCGGTACATTCCATTCCATTCCATTCCATTCCATTCCATTCCATTTCCATTCCCATTCCATTTCCATTCCCGTTCCATTTCTATTCCCGTTTCTTTTCCATTCCCGTTCCATTTCCATTCCAGTTCCATTACCATTCCCGTTCCATTTCCATTCCCGATCCATTTCCATTCCCGTTCCATTTCCATTCCCGTTCCATTTCCATTCCCGTTCCGTTACCATTCCCGTTCCATTTCCGTTCCCGTTCCGTTTCCGTTCCCGTTCCATTTCCGTTCTCGTTCCGTTTCCGTTCCCGTTCCATTTCCATTCCCTTTCCATTTCCATTTCATTCCATTCCGTTCTGCTAGGGTACATTCCATTCCATTCCATTGCATTCCATTCCGTTCTGCTCCTGTCCATTCCATTCCATTCCATTCCGTTCCATTCCGTTCTACTCGGGTAGATTCCATTCCATTCCATTCCATTCCATTCCATTCCATTCCATTCCATTCTACTGGTGTCCATTCCATTCCATTCCATTCCATTCCATTCCATTCCATTCCATTCCATTCCATTGCATTCCATTCCATTCCATTCCATTCCATTCTGTTCCGTTCTACTCGGTTACATTCCATTCAATTCCATTCCATTCCGTTCTACTCGGGTAGATTCCATTCCATTCCATTCCATTCCTTTCCATTCCATTGCATTCCATTGCATTGCATTGCACTCAATTCCATTCCATTCCATTCCATTCCATTCCATTCCATTCCATTCCATTCCGTTCCGTTCAACTCGGTTACATTCCATTCAATTACATTCCATTCCGTTCTACTCGGTTACATTCCATTCCATTCCATTCCATTCCATTCCAATCCATTCCATTCCATTCCATTCCGTTCTACTCGGGTACGTTCCATTCCATTCCATTCCATTCCATTCCATTCCATTCCATTCCATTCCATTCCATTCCATTCCGTTCTACTTTGGTACATTCCATTCCATTCCATTCCATTCCATTCCATTCCATTCCATTCCATTCCATTCCATTACATTCCATTCCATTCCATTCCGTTCTACTCGGGTTGATTCCATTCTATTCCATTCCATTCCATTCCATTCCATTCCATTCCATTCCATTCCATTCCATTCCATGGAATTCCATTCCATTCCATTCCATTCCATTCCATTCCATTCCATTGAATTCCATTCCATTCCATTCCATTCCATTCCATTGAATTCCATTCCGTTCCATTCCATTCCATTGAATTCCATTCCATTCCATTCCATTCCATTCCATTCCATTCCATTGAATTCCATTCCATTCCATTCCATTCCATTCCATTCCATTCCATTCCATTCTACTGGTGTCCATTCCATTCCATTCCTTTCCATTCCATTCCATTCCATTCCATTCCTTTCCATTCCATTGCATTCCATTGCATTCCATTCCATTCCATTCCATTCCATTCCATTCCATTCCACTCCACTCCACTCCACTCCACTCCATTCCACTCCACTCCACTCCGGTACATTCCATTCCATTCCATTCCATTCCATTCCATTCCATTCCATTCCATTCCATGCTTCTCGGGTACATTCCGTTCCGTTCCATTCCATTCCATTCCATTCCATTCCGTTCCAGTGCACTCTACTGCACTCCACTCCACTCCACTCCACTCCGGTACATTCCATTCCATTCCATTCCATTCCATTCCATTCCATTTCCATTCCCATTCCATTTCCATTCCCGTTCCATTTCCATTCCCGTTTCTTTTCCATTCCCGTTCCATTTCCATTCCAGTTCCATTACCATTCCCGTTCCATTTCCATTCCCGATCCATTTCCATTCCCGTTCCATTTCCATTCCCGTTCCATTTCCATTCCCGTTCCATTACCATTCCCGTTCCATTTCCTTTCCCGTTCCGTTTCCGTTCCCGTTCCATTTCCGTTCTCGTTCCGTTTCCGTTCCCGTTCCATTTCCATTCCCGTTCCATTTCCGTTCCCGTTCCATTTCCATTCCCGTTCCATTTCCATTCCCTTTCCATTTCCATTTCATTCCATTCCGTTCTGCTCGGGTACATTCCATTCCATTCCATTGCATTCCATTCCGTTCTGCTCCTGTCCATTCCATTCCATTCCAATCCGTTCCATTCCGTTCTACTCGGGTAGATTCCATTCCATTCCATTCCATTCCATTCCATTCCATTCCATTCCATTCCATTCCATTCTACTGGTGTCCATTCCATTCCATTCCATTCCATTCCATTCCATTCCATTCCATTGCATTCCATTCCATTCCATTCCATTCCGTTCCGTTCTACTCGGTTACATTCCATTCAATTCCATTCCATTCCGTTCTACTCGGGTAGATTCCATTCCATTCCATTCCATTCCTTTCCATTCCATTGCATTCCATTGCATTGCATTGCACTCAATTCCATTCCATTCCATTCCATTCCATTCCATTCCATTCCATTCCATTCCATTCCATTCCGTTCCGTTCAACTCGGTTACATTCCATTCAATTACATTCCATTCCGTTCTACTCGGTTACATTCCATTCCATTCCATTCCATTCCATTCCAATCCATTCCATTCCATTCCATTCCGTTCTACTCGGGTACATTCCGTTCCATTCCATTCCATTCCATTCCATTCCATTCCATTCCATTCCATTCCTTTCCGTTCTACTTTGGTACATTCCATTCCATTCCATTCCATTCCATTCCATTCCATTCCATTCCATTCCATTCCATTCCATTCCGTTCTACTCAGGTTGATTCCATTCTATTCCATTCCATTCCATTCCATTCCATTCCATTCCATTCCATTCGATTCCATTCCTTTCCATTCCATTGAAATCCATTCCATTCCATTCCATTCCATTCCATTCCATTCCATTCCATTCCATTCCATTCCATTCCATTCCATCCCATTCCATTCCATTCCATTCCATTCCGTTCTACTCGGGTTGATTCCATTCTATTCCATTCCATTCCATTCGATCCCATTTGATTCCATTCGATTCCATTCAATTCCATTCGATTCCAATCCATTCCACTCCATTCCATTCCATTGAATTCCATTCCATTCCATTCCATTCCATTCCATTCCATGGAATTCCATTCCATTCCATTCCATTCCATTCCATGGAATTCCATTCCATTCCATTCCATTCCATTCCATTCCATAGAATTCCATTCCATTCCATTCCATACCACTGAATTCCGTTCCATTCCATTCCATTCCGTTCCGTTCCGTTCCGTTGCGTTCCGTTGCGTTCCGTTCCGTTCCGTTGTGTTCCGTTCCGTTCTACTCGGGTTGATTCCATTCTATTCCATTCCATTCCAATCCATTCCGTTCCATTCCATTGAATTCCATTCCATTCCATTCCATTCCATTCCATTCCATTCCATTCCATTCCATTCCATGGAATTCCGTTCCATTCCATTCCATTCCGTTCCGTTCCGTCCCGTTCCGTTCCGTTCCGTTCCGTTGCGTTCCGTTCCGTTCTACTCTGGTTGATTCCATTCTATTCCATTCCATTCCGTTCTATTCCATTCGATTCCATTCGATTCCACTCCATTCCATTCCATAGAATTCCATTCCATTCCATTCCATTCCATTCCATTCCATTCCATTCCATTCCATTCCATTCCATTCCATTCCATTCCATTCTACTGTTGTCCATTCCATTCCATTCCATTCCATTCCATTCCATTCCATTCCTTTCCATTCCATTGCATTCCATTGCATTCCATTCCATTCCATTCCATTCCATTCCATTCCATTCCATTCCATTCCACTCCACTCCACTCCACTCCACTCCATTCCACTCCACTCCACTCCGGTACATTCCATTCCATTCCATTCCATTCCATTCCATTCCATTCCATTCCGTGCTTCTCGGGTACATTCCGTTCCGTTCCATTCCATTCCATTCCATTCCATTCCGTTCCAGTGCACTCTACTCCACTCCACTCCACTCCACTCCACTCCGGTACATTCCATTCCATTCCATTCCATTCCATTCCATTCCATTCCATTTCCATTCCCATTCCATTTCCATTCCCGTTCCATTTCCATTCCCGTTTCTTTTCCATTCCCGTTCCATTTCCATTCCAGTTCCATTACCATTCCCGTTCCATTTCCATTCCCGATCCATTTCCATTCCCGTTCCTTTTCCATTCCCGTTCCATTTCCATTCCCGTTCCGTTACCATTCCCGTTCCATTTCCGTTCCCGTTCCGTTTCCGTTCCCGTTCCATTCCCGTTCTCGTTCCGTTTCCTTTCCCGTTCCATTTCCGTTCCCGTTCCATTTCCGTTCCCGTTCCATTTCCGTTCCCGTTCCATTTCCATTCCCTTTCCATTTCCATTTCATTCCATTCCGTTCTGCTCGGGTACATTCCATTCCATTCCATTGCATTCCATTCCGTTCTGCTCCTGTCCATTCCATTCCATTCCATTCCGTTCCATTCCGTTCTACTCGGGTAGATTCCATTCCATTCCATTCCATTCCATTCCATTCCATTCCATTCCATGGAATTCCATTCCATTCCATTCCATTCCATTCCATAGAATTCCATTCCATTCCATTCCATTCCATTGAATTCCGTTCCATTCCATTCCATTCCGTTCCGTTCCGTTCCGTTCCGTTGCGTTCCGTTCCGTTCCGTTGTGTTCCGTTCCGTTCTACTCGGGTTGATTCCATTCTATTCCATTCCATTCCAATCCGTTCCATTGAATTCTATTCCATTCCATTCCATTCCATGGAATTCCGTTCCATTCCATTCCATTCCGTTCCGTTCCGTCCCGTTCCGTTCCGTTCCGTTGCGTTCCGTTCCGTTCTACTCGGGTTGATTCCATTCTATTCCATTCCATTCCATTCGATTCCATTCGATTCCATTCGATTCCACTCCATTCCATTCCATAGAATTCCATTCCATTCCATTCCATTCCATTGAATTCCATTCCATTCCATTCCATTCCATAGAATTCCATTCCATTCCATTCCATTCCATTGAATTCCATTCCATTCCATTCCATTCCATTCCATTCCATTCCATTCCATTCCATTCTACTGGTGTCCATTCCATTCCATTCCATTCCATTCCATTCCATTCCATTCCTTTCCATTCCATTG
The DNA here is from genome assembly GCF_029281585.2 of Gorilla gorilla gorilla. Taxonomy (NCBI): domain Eukaryota; kingdom Metazoa; phylum Chordata; class Mammalia; order Primates; family Hominidae; genus Gorilla; species Gorilla gorilla. Next base: position 59,931,302 of record NC_073242.2, read on the forward strand.
CATTCCATTGCATTCCATTCCATTCCATTCCATTCCATTCCACTCCACTCCACTCCACTCCACTCCATTCCACTCCACTCCACTCCGGTACATTCCATTCCATTCCATTCCATTCCATTCCATTCCATTCCATTCCGTGCTTCTCAGGTACATTCCATTCCGTTCCATTCCATTCCATTCCATTCCATTCCATTCCATACCGTTCCAGTGCACTCTACTCCACTCCACTCCACTCCACTCCACTCCGGTACATTCCATTCCATTCCATTCCATTCCATTCCATTCCATTCCATTTCCATTCCCATTCCATTTCCATTCCCGTTCCATTTCCATTCCCGTTTCTTTTCCATTCCCGTTCCATTTCCATTCCAGTTCCATTACCATTCCCGTTCCATTTCCATTCCCGATCCATTTCCATTCCCGTTCCTTTTCCATTCCCGTTCCATTTCCATTCCCGTTCCGTTACCATTCCCGTTCCATTTCCGTTCCCGTTCCGTTTCCGTTCCCGTTCCATTTCCGTTCTCGTTCCGTTTCCGTTCCCGTTCCATTTCCATTCCCGTTCCATTTCCGTTCCCGTTCCATTTCCATTCCCGTTCCATTTCCATTCCCTTTCCATTTCCATTTCATTCCATTCCGTTCTGCTCGGGTACATTCCATTCCATTCCATTGCATTCCATTCCGTTCTGCTCCTGTCCATTCCATTCCATTCCATTCCGTTCCATTCCGTTCTACTCGGGTAGATTCCATTCCATTCCATTCCATTCCATTCCATTCCATTCCATTCCATTCCATTCTACTGGTGTCCATTCCATTCCATTCCATTCCATTCCATTCCATTCCATTCCATTGCATTCCATTCCATTCCATTCCATTCCGTTCCGTTCTACTCGGTTACATTCCATTCAATTACATTCCATTCCGTTCTACTCGATTACATTCCATTCCATTCCATTCCATTCCATTCCAATCCATTCCATTCCATTCCATTCCGTTCTACTCGTGTACATTCCATTCCATTCCATTCCATTCCATTCCATTCCATTCCATTCCATTCCATTCCATTCCGTTCCGTTCTACTTTGGTACATTCCATTCCATTCCATTCCATTCCATTCCATTCCATTCCATTCCATTCCATTCCATTCCATTCCGTTCTACTCAGGTTGATTCCATTCTATTCCATTCCATTCCATTCCATTCCATTCCATTCGATTCCATTCCATTCCATTCCATAGAATTCCATTCCATTCCATTCCATTCCATGGAATTCCATTCCATTCCATTCCATTCCATTCCATTCCATTCCATTGAATTCCATTCCGTTCCATTCCATTCCATGGAATTCCATTCCATTCCATTCCATTCCATTCCATTCCATTCCATTCCATTCCATTGAATTCCATTCCATTCCATTCCATTCCATTCCATTCCATCCCATTCCATTCCATTCCATTCCATTCCGTTCTACTCGGGTTGATTCCATTCTATTCCATTCCATTCCATTCGATCCCATTTGATTCCATTCGATTCCATTCAATTCCATTCGATTCCATTCCATTCCATTCCATTCCATTGAATTCCGTTCCATTCCATTCCGTTCCGTTCCGTTCCGTTCCGTTCCGTTGCGTTCCGTTCCGTTCCGTTGTGTTCCGTTCCGTTCTACTCGGGTTGATTCCATTCTATTCCATTCCATTCCAATCCATTCCATTCCATTCCAGTGAATTCCATTCCATTCCATTCCATTCCATTCCATTCCATTCCATTGAATTCCATTCCATTCCATTCCATTCCATTCCATTCCATTCCATTGAATTCCATTCCATTCCATGGAATTCCATGGAATTCCGTTCCATTCCATTCCATTCCGTTCCGTTCCGTCCCGTTCCGTTCCGTTCCGTTCCGTTGCGTTCCGCTCCGTTCTACTCGGGTTGATTCCATTCTATTCCATTCCATTCCATACGATTCCATTCGATTCCATTCGATTCCACTCCATTCCATTCCATAGAATTCCATTCCATTCCATTCCATTCCATTGAATTCCATTCCATTCCATTCCATTCCATTGAATTCCATTCCATTCCATTCCATTCCATTCCATTCCATTCAATTCCATTCGATTCCATTCCATTCCACTCCATTCCATTCCATTCCACTCAATTCCATTCCATTGAATTCCATTCCATTCCATTCCATTCCATTCCATTCCATTCCATGGAATTCCATTCCATTGAATTCCATTCCATTCCATTCCATTCCATTCCAGTGCACTCTACTCCACTCCACTCCACTGCACTCCACTCCACTCCGGTACATTCCATTCCATTCCATTCAATTCCATTCGATTCCATTCCATTCCACTCCATTCCATTCCATTGAATTCCATTCCATTCCATTCCATTCCATTCCACTCCACACCACTCCACTCCACTCCATTCCACTCCACTCCACTCCGGTACATTCCATTCAATTCCATTCCATTCCATTCCATTCCGTGCTTCTCAGGTACATTCCGTTCCGTTCCATTCCATTCCATTCCATTCCATTCCGTTCCAGTGCACTCTACTCCACTCCACTCCACTCCACTCCGGTACATTCCATTCCATTCCATTCCATTCCATTCCCATTCCATTTCCATTCCCGTTCCATTTCCATTCCCGTTTCTTTTCCATTCCCGTTCCATTTCCATTCCCGTTCCATTACCATTCCCGTTCCTTTTCCATTCCCGATCCATTTCCATTCCCGTTCCTTTTCCATTCCCGTTCCATTTCCATTCCCGTTCCGTTACCATTCCCGTTCCATTTCCGTTCCCGTTCCGTTTCCGTTCCCGTTCCATTTCCGTTCTCGTTCCGTTTCCGTTCCCGTTCCATTTCCATTCCCGTTCCATTTCCGTTCCCGTTCCATTTCCATTCCCGTTCCATTTCCATTCCCTTTCCATTTCCATTTCATTCCATTCCGTTCTGCTCGGGTACATTCCATTCCATTCCATTGCATTCCATTCCGTTCTGCTCCTGTCCATTCCATTCTATTCCATTCCGTTCCATTCCGTTCTACTCGGGTAGATTCCATTCCATTCCATTCCATTCCATTCCATTCCATTCCATTCCATTCCATTCCATTCCATGGAATTCCATTCCATTCCATTCCATTCCATTCCATAGAATTCCATTCCATTCCATTCCATTCCATTGAATTCCGTTCCATTCCATTCCATTCCGTTCCGTTCCGTTCCGTTCCGTTCCGTTGCATTCCGTTCCGTTCCGTTGTGTTCCGTTCCGTTCTACTCGGGTTGATTCCATTCTATTCCATTCCATTCCAATCCATTCCATTGAATTCCATTCCATTCCATTCCATTCCATGGAATTCCGTTCCATTCCATTCCATTCCGTACCGTTCCGTCCCGTTCCGTTCCGTTCCGTTCCGTTGCGTTCCGTTCCGTTCTACTCGGGTTGATTCCATTCTATTCCATTCCATTCCATTCGATTCCATTCGATTCCATTCGATTCCACTCCATTCCATTCCATAGAATTCCATTCCATTCCATTCCATTCCATTGAATTCCATTCCATTCCATTCCATTCCATAGAATTCAATTCCATTCCATTCCATTCCATAGAATTCCATTCCATTCCATTCCATTCCATTCCATTCCATTCCATTCCATTCCATTCCATTCCATTCCATTGAATTCCATTCCATTCCATTCCATTCCATTCCATTCCATTCCATTCCATTGAATTCCATTCCATTCCATTCCATTCCATGGAATTCCGTTCCATTCCATTCCATTCCGTTCCGTTCCGTCCCGTTCCGTTCCGTTCCGTTCCGTTGCGTTCCGTTCCGTTCTACTCGGGTTGATTCCATTCTATTCCATTCCATTCCATTCCATTCCATTCGATTCCATTCGATTCCACTCCATTCCATTCCATAGAATTCCATTCCATTCCATTCCATTCCATTGAATTCCATTCCATTCCATTCCATTCCATAGAATTCCATTCCATTCCATTCCATTCCATTGAATTCCATTCCATTCCATTCCATTCCATTCCATTCCATTGCATTCCATTCCATTCCATTCCATTCCATTCCATTCCATTCCACTCCACTCCACTCCACTCCACTCCATTCCACTCCACTCCACTCCGGTACATTCCATTCCATTCCATTCCATTCCATTCCATTCCATTCCATTCCATTCCATTCCATTCCGTGCTTCTCGGGTACATTCCGTTCCGTTCCATTCCATTCCATTCCGTTCCAGTGCACTCTACTCCACTCCACTCCACTCCACTCCACTCCGGTACATTCCATTCCATTCCATTCCATTCCATTCCATTCCATTCCATTCCATTTCCATTCCCATTCCATTTCCATTCCCGTTCCATTTCCATTCCCGTTTCTTTTCCATTCCCGTTCCATTTCCATTCCAGTTCCATTACCATTCCCGTTCCATTTCCATTCCCGATCCATTTCCATTCCCGTTCCTTTTCCATTCCCGTTCCATTTCCATTCCCGTTCCGTTACCATTCCCGTTCCATTTCCGTTCCCGTTCCGTTTCCGTTCCCGTTCCATTTCCGTTCTCGTTCCGTTTCCGTTCCCGTTCCATTTCCATTCCCGTTCCATTTCCGTTCCCGTTCCATTTCCATTCCCGTTCCATTTCCATTCCCTTTCCATTTCCATTTCATTCCATTCCGTTCTGCTCGGGTACATTCCATTCCATTCCATTGCATTCCATTCCGTTCTGCTCCTGTCCATTCCATTCCATTCCATTCCGTTCCATTCCGTTCTACTCGGGTAGATTCCATTCCATTCCATTCCATTCCATTCCATTCCATTCCATTCCATGGAATTCCATGGAATTCCATTCCATTCCATTCCATTCCATGGAATTCCATTCCATTCCTTTCCATTCCATTCCATTCCATAGAATTCCATTCCATTCCATTCCATTCCATTGAATTCCGTTCCATTCCATTCCATTCCGTTCCGTTCCGTTCCGTTCCGTTCCGTTGCGTTCCGTTCCGTTGCGTTGTGTTCCGTTCCGTTCTACTCGGGTTGATTCCATTCTATTCCATTCCATTCCAATCCATTCCATTGAATTCCATTCCATTCCATTCCATTCCATGGAATTCCGTTCCATTCCATTCCATTCCGTTCCGTTCCGTCCCGTTCCGTTCCGTTCCGTTCCGTTGCGTTCCGTTCCGTTCTACTCGGGTTGATTCCATTCTATTCCATTCCATTCCATTCGATTCCATTCGATTCCATTCGATTCCACTCCATTCCATTCCATAGAATTCCATTCCATTCCTTTCCATTCCATTGAATTCCATTCCATTCCATTCCATTCCATTGAATTCCATTCCATTCCATTCCATTCCATTGAATTCCATTCCATTCCATTCCATTCCATTCCATTCCATTCCATTCCATTCTACTGGTGTCCATTCCATTCCATTCCATTCCATTCCATTCTATTCCATTCCTTTCCATTCCATTGCATTCCATTGCATTCCATTCCATTCCATTCCATTCCATTCCATTCCATTCCATTCCATTCCATTCCATTCCATTCCATTCCTTTCCATTCCATTGCATTCCATTGCATTCCATTCCATTCCATTCCATTCCATTCCATTCCATTCCACTCCACTCCACTCCACTCCACTCCATTCCACTCCACTCCACTCCGGTACATTCCATTCCATTCCATTCCATTCCATTCCATTCCATTCCATTCCGTGCTTCTCGGGTACATTCCGTTCCGTTCCATTCCATTCCATTCCGTTCCAGTGCACTCTACTCCACTCCACTCCACTCCACGCCACTCCGGTACATTCCATTCCATTCCATTCCATTCCATTCCATTTCCATTCCCATTCCATTTCCATTCCCGTTCCATTTCCATTCCCGTTTCTTTTCCATTCCCGTTCCATTTCCATTCCAGTTCCATTACCATTCCCGTTCCATTTCCATTCCCGATCCATTTCCATTCCCGTTCCTTTTCCATTCCCGTTCCATTTCCATTCCCGTTCCGTTACCATTCCCGTTCCATTTCCGTTCCCGTTCCGTTTCCGTTCCCGTTCCATTTCCGTTCTCGTTCCGTTTCCGTTCCCGTTCCATTTCCATTCCCGTTCCATTTCCGTTCCCGTTCCATTTCCATTCCCGTTCCATTTCCATTCCCTTTCCATTTCCATTTCATTCCATTCCGTTCTGCTCGGGTACATTCCATTCCATTCCATTGCATTCCATTCCGTTCTGCTCCTGTCCATTCCATTCCGTTCCATTCCGTTCTACTCGGGTAGATTCCATTCCATTCCATTCCATTCCATTCCATTCCATTCCATTCCATTCCATGGAATTCCATTCCATTCCATTCCATTCCATTCCATTCCATAGAATTCCATTCCATTCCATTCCATTCCATTGAATTCCGTTCCATTCCATTCCATTCCGTTCCGTTCCGTTCCGTTCCGTTCCGTTGCGTTCCGTTCCGTTGCGTTGTGTTCCGTTCCGTTCTACTCGGGTTGATTCCATTCTATTCCATTCCATTCTAATCCATTCCATTGAATTCCATTCCATTCCATTCCATTCCATGGAATTCCGTTCCATTCCATTCCATTCCGTTCCGTTCCGTCCCGTTCCGTTCCGTTCCGTTCCGTTGCGTTCCGTTCCGTTCTACTCGGGTTGATTCCATTCTATTCCATTCCATTCCATTCGATTCCATTCGATTCCATTCGATTCCACTCCATTCCATTCCATAGAATTCCATTCCATTCCATTCCATTCCATTGAATTCCATTCCATTCCATTCCATTCCATTGAATTCCATTCCATTCCATTCCATTCCATTGAATTCCATTCCATTCCATTCCATTCCATTCCATTCCATTCCATTCCATTCCATTCCATTCCATTCCATTCTACTGGTGTCCATTCCATTCCATTCCATTCCATTCCATTCCATTCCATTCCTTTCCATTCCATTGCATTCCATTGCATTCCATTCCATTCCATTCCATTCCATTCCATTCCATTCCATTCCATGGAATTCCGTTCCATTCCATTCCATTCCGTTCCGTTCCGTCCCGTTCCGTTCCGTTCCGTTCCGTTGCGTTCCGTTCCGTTCTACTCGGGTTGATTCCATTCTATTCCATTCCATTCCATTCCATTCCATTCGATTCCATTCGATTCCACTCCATTCCATTCCATAGAATTCCATTCCATTCCATTCCATTCCATTGAATTCCATTCCATTCCATTCCATTCCATAGAATTCCATTCCATTCCATTCCATTCCATTGAATTCCATTCCATTCCATTCCATTCCATTCCATTCCATTCCATTCCATTCCATTCCATTGCATTCCATTGCATTCCATTCCATTCCTTTCCATTCCATTCCATTCCATTCCACTCCACTCCACTCCACTCCACTCCATTCCACTCCACTCCACTCCGGTACATTCCATTCCATTCCATTCCATTCCATTCCATTCCATTCCATTCCATTCCGTGCTTCTCGGGTACATTCCGTTCCGTTCCATTCCATTCCATTCCGTTCCGTTCCGTTCCGTTCCGTTCCGTTGCGTTCCGTTCCGTTGCGTTGTGTTCCGTTCCGTTCTACTCGGGTTGATTCCATTCTATTCCATTCCATTCCAATCCATTCCATTGAATTCCATTCCATTCCATTCCATTCCATGGAATTCCGTTCCATTCCATTCCATTCCGTTCCGTTCCGTCCCGTTCCGTTCCGTTCCGTTCCGTTGCGTTCCGTTCCGTTCTACTCGGGTTGATTCCATTCTATTCCATTCCATTCCATTCGATTCCATTCGATTCCATTCGATTCCACTCCATTCCATTCCATAGAATTCCATTCCATTCCATTCCATTCCATTGAATTCCATTCCATTCCATTCCATTCCATTGAATTCCATTCCATTCCATTCCATTCCATTGAATTCCATTCCATTCCATTCCATAGAATTCCATTGAATTCCATTCCATTCCATGGAATTCCATTCCATTCCATTCCATTCCATGGAATTCCATTCCATTCCATTCCATTCCATTCCATTCCATTCCATTCCATTCTACTGGTGTCCATTCCATTCCATTCCATTCCATTCCATTCCATTCCATTCCTTTCCATTCCATTGCATTCCATTGCATTCCATTCCATTCCATTCCATTCCATTCCATTCCATTCCATTCCACTCCACTCCACTCCACTCCACTCCATTCCACTCCACTCCACTCCGGTACATTCCATTCCATTCCATTCCATTCCATTCCATTCCATTCCATTCCATTCCATTCCGTGCTTCTCGGGTACATTCCGTTCCGTTCCATTCCATTCCATTCCATTCCATTCCGTTCCAGTGCACTCTACTCCACTCCACTCCACTCCACTCCACTCCGGTACATTCCATTCCATTCCATTCCATTCCATTCCATTCCATTTCCATTCCCATTCCATTTCCATTCCCGTTCCATTTCCATTCCCGTTTCTTTTCCATTCCCGTTCCATTTCCATTCCAGTTCCATTACCATTCCCGTTCCATTTCCATTCCCGATCCATTTCCATTCCCGTTCCTTTTCCATTCCCGTTCCATTTCCATTCCCATTCCGTTACCATTCCCGTTCCATTTCCGTTCCCGTTCCATTTCCATTCCCTTTCCATTTCCATTTCATTCCATTCCGTTCTGCTCGGGTACCTTCCATTCCATTCCATTGCATTCCATTCCGTTCTGCTCCTGTCCATTCCATTCCATTCCATTCCGTTCCATTCCGTTCTACTCGGGTAGATTCCATTCCATTCCATTCCATTCCATTCCATTCCATTCCATTCCATTCCATTCTACTGGTGTCCATTCCATTCCATTCCATTCCATTCCATTCCATTCCATTCCATTCCATTGCATTCCATTCCATTCCATTCCATTCCATTCCGTTCCGTTCTACTCGGTTACATTCCATTCAATTCCATTCCATTCCGTTCTACTCGGGTAGATTCCATTCCATTCCATTCCATTCCTTTCCATTCCATTGCATTCCATTGCATTGCATTGCACTCAATTCCATTCCATTCCATTCCATTCCATTCCATTCCATTCCATTCCATTCCGTTCCGTTCAACTCGGTTACATTCCATTCAATTACATTCAATTCCGTTCTACTCGGTTACATTCCATTCCATTCCATTCCATTCCATTCCAATCCATTCCATTCCATTCCATTCCGTTCTACTTTGGTACATTCCATTCCATTCCATTCCATTCCATTCCATTCCGTTCTACTCGGGTTGATTCCATTCTATTCCATTCCATTCCATTCCATTCCATTCCATTCCATTCCATTCCATGGAATTCCATTCCATTCCATTCCATTCCATTCCATTCCATTCCATTCCATTGAATTCCATTCCATTCCATTCCATTCCATTGAATTCCATTCCGTTCCATTCCATTCCATAGAATTCCATTCCATTCCATTCCATTCCATTCCATTCCATTCCATTCCATTCCATTCCATTCCATTGAATTCCATTCCATTCCATTCCATTCCATTCCATTCCATTCCATTCCATTGAATTCCATTCCATTCCATTCCATTCCATGGAATTCCGTTCCATTCCATTCCATTCCGTTCCGTTCCGTCCCGTTCCGTTCCGTTCCGTTCCGTTGCGTTCCGTTCCGTTCTACTCGGGTTGATTCCATTCTATTCCATTCCATTCCATTCCATTCCATTCGATTCCATTCGATTCCACTCCATTCCATTCCATAGAATTCCATTCCATTCCATTCCATTCCATTGAATTCCATTCCATTCCATTCCATTCCATAGAATTCCATTCCATTCCATTCCATTCCATTGAATTCCATTCCATTCCATTCCATTCCATTCCATTCCATTCCATTCCATTCCATTGCATTCCATTCCATTCCATTCCATTCCATTCCATTCCATTCCACTCCACTCCACTCCACTCCACTCCATTCCACTCCACTCCACTCCGGTACATTCCATTCCATTCCATTCCATTCCATTCCATTCCATTCCATTCCATTCCATTCCATTCCATTCCATTGAATTCCATTCCATTCCATTCCATAGAATTCCATTGAATTCCATTCCATTCCATGGAATTCCATTCCATTCCATTCCATTCCATGGAATTCCATTCCATTCCATTCCATTCCATTCCATTCCATTCCATTCCATTCTACTGGTGTCCATTCCATTCCATTCCATTCCATTCCATTCCATTCCATTCCTTTCCATTCCATTGCATTCCATTGCATTCCATTCCATTCCATTCCATTCCATTCCATTCCATTCCATTCCACTCCACTCCACTCCACTCCACTCCATTCCACTCCACTCCACTCCGGTACATTCCATTCCATTCCATTCCATTCCATTCCATTCCATTCCATTCCATTCCATTCCGTGCTTCTCGGGTACATTCCGTTCCGTTCCATTCCATTCCATTCCATTCCATTCCGTTCCAGTGCACTCTACTCCACTCCACTCCACTCCACTCCACTCCGGTACATTCCATTCCATTCCATTCCATTCCATTCCATTCCATTTCCATTCCCATTCCATTTCCATTCCCGTTCCATTTCCATTCCCGTTTCTTTTCCATTCCCGTTCCATTTCCATTCCAGTTCCATTACCATTCCCGTTCCATTTCCATTCCCGATCCATTTCCATTCCCGTTCCTTTTCCATTCCCGTTCCATTTCCATTCCCATTCCGTTACCATTCCCGTTCCATTTCCGTTCCCGTTCCATTTCCATTCCCTTTCCATTTCCATTTCATTCCATTCCGTTCTGCTCGGGTACCTTCCATTCCATTCCATTGCATTCCATTCCGTTCTGCTCCTGTCCATTCCATTCCATTCCATTCCGTTCCATTCCGTTCTACTCGGGTAGATTCCATTCCATTCCATTCCATTCCATTCCATTCCATTCCATTCCATTCCATTCTACTGGTGTCCATTCCATTCCATTCCATTCCATTCCATTCCATTCCATTCCATTCCATTGCATTCCATTCCATTCCATTCCATTCCATTCCGTTCCGTTCTACTCGGTTACATTCCATTCAATTCCATTCCATTCCGTTCTACTCGGGTAGATTCCATTCCATTCCATTCCATTCCTTTCCATTCCATTGCATTCCATTGCATTGCATTGCACTCAATTCCATTCCATTCCATTCCATTCCATTCCATTCCATTCCATTCCATTCCGTTCCGTTCAACTCGGTTACATTCCATTCAATTACATTCAATTCCGTTCTACTCGGTTACATTCCATTCCATTCCATTCCATTCCATTCCAATCCATTCCATTCCATTCCATTCCGTTCTACTTTGGTACATTCCATTCCATTCCATTCCATTCCATTCCATTCCGTTCTACTCGGGTTGATTCCATTCTATTCCATTCCATTCCATTCCATTCCATTCCATTCCATTCCATTCCATGGAATTCCATTCCATTCCATTCCATTCCATTCCATTCCATTCCATTCCATTGAATTCCATTCCATTCCATTCCATTCCATTCCATTGAATTCCATTCCGTTCCATTCCATTCCATAGAATTCCATTCCATTCCATTCCATTCCATTCCATTCCATTCCATTCCATTCCATTCCATTCCATTCCATTGAATTCCATTCCATTCCATTCCATTCCATTCCATTCCATTCCATTCCATTCCATTGAATTCCATTCCATTCCATTCCATTCCATGGAATTCCGTTCCATTCCATTCCATTCCGTTCCGTTCCGTCCCGTTCCGTTCCGTTCCGTTCCGTTGCGTTCCGTTCCGTTCTACTCGGGTTGATTCCATTCTATTCCATTCCATTCCATTCCATTCCATTCGATTCCATTCGATTCCACTCCATTCCATTCCATAGAATTCCATTCCATTCCATTCCATTCCATTGAATTCCATTCCATTCCATTCCATTCCATAGAATTCCATTCCATTCCATTCCATTCCATTGAATTCCATTCCATTCCATTCCATTCCATTCCATTCCATTCCATTCCATTCCATTGCATTCCATTCCATTCCATTCCATTCCATTCCATTCCATTCCACTCCACTCCACTCCACTCCACTCCATTCCACTCCACTCCACTCCGGTACATTCCATTCCATTCCATTCCATTCCATTCCATTCCATTCCATTCCATTCCATTCCGTGCTTCTCGGGTACATTCCGTTCCGTTCCATTCCATTCCATTCCGTTCCAGTGCACTCTACTCCACTCCACTCCACTCCACTCCACTCCGGTACATTCCATTCCATTCCATTCCATTCCATTCCATTCCATTTCCATTCCCATTCCATTTCCATTCCCGTTCCATTTCCATTCCCGTTTCTTTTCCATTCCCGTTCCATTTCCATTCCAGTTCCATTACCATTCCCGTTCCATTTCCATTCCCGATCCATTTCCATTCCCGTTCCTTTTCCATTCCCGTTCCATTTCCATTCCCGTTCCGTTACCATTCCCGTTCCATTTCCGTTCCCGTTCCGTTTCCGTTCCCGTTCCATTTCCGTTCTCGTTCCGTTTCCGTTCCCGTTCCATTTCCATTCCCGTTCCATTTCCGTTCCCGTTCCATTTCCATTCCCGTTCCATTTCCATTCCCTTTCCATTTCCATTTCATTCCATTCCGTTCTGCTCGGGTACATTCCATTCCATTCCATTGCATTCCATTCCGTTCTGCTCCTGTCCATTCCATTCCATTCCATTCCGTTCCATTCCGTTCTACTCGGGTAGATTCCATTCCATTCCATTCCATTCCATTCCATTCCATTCCATTCCATGGAATTCCATTCCATTCCATTCCATTCCATTCCATTCCATGGAATTCCATTCCATTCCTTTCCATTCCATTCCATTCCATAGAATTCCATTCCATTCCATTCCATTCCATTGAATTCCGTTCCATTCCATTCCATTCCGTTCCGTTCCGTTCCGTTCCGTTCCGTTGCGTTCCGTTCCGTTGCGTTGTGTTCCGTTCCGTTCTACTCGGGTTGATTCCATTCTATTCCATTCCATTCCAATCCATTCCATTGAATTCCATTCCATTCCATTCCATTCCATGGAATTCCGTTCCATTCCATTCCATTCCGTTCCGTTCCGTCCCGTTCCGTTCCGTTCCGTTCCGTTGCGTTCCGTTCCGTTCTACTCGGGTTGATTCCATTCTATTCCATTCCATTCCATTCGATTCCATTCGATTCCATTCGATTCCAATCCATTCCATTCCATAGAATTCCATTCCATTCCTTTCCATTCCATTGAATTCCATTCCATTCCATTCCATTCCATTGAATTCCATTCCATTCCATTCCATTCCATAGAATTCCATTCCATTCCATTCCATTCCATTCCATTCCATTCCATTCCATTCTACTGGTGTCCATTCCATTCCATTCCATTCCATTCCATTCCATTCCATTCCTTTCCATTCCATTGCATTCCATTGCATTCCATTCCATTCCATTCCATTCCATTCCATTCCATTCCATTCCATTCCATTCCATTCCATTCCTTTCCATTCCATTGCATTCCATTGCATTCCATTCCATTCCATTCCATTCCATTCCATTCCATTCCACTCCACTCCACTCCACTCCACTCCATTCCACTCCACTCCACTCCGGTACATTCCATTCCATTCCATTCCATTCCATTCCATTCCATTCCATTCCGTGCTTCTCGGGTACATTCCGTTCCGTTCCATTCCATTCCATTCCGTTCCAGTGCACTCTACTCCACTCCACTCCACTCCACGCCACTCCGGTACATTCCATTCCATTCCATTCCATTCCATTCCATTTCCATTCCCATTCCATTTCCATTCCCGTTCCATTTCCATTCCCGTTTCTTTTCCATTCCCGTTCCATTTCCATTCCAGTTCCATTACCATTCCCGTTCCATTTCCATTCCCGATCCATTTCCATTCCCGTTCCATTTCCATTCCCGTTCCATTTCCATTCCCGTTCCGTTACCATTCCCGTTCCATTTCCGTTCCCGTTCCGTTTCCGTTCCCGTTCCATTTCCGTTCTCGTTCCGTTTCCGTTCCCGTTCCATTTCCATTCCCGTTCCATTTCCGTTCCCGTTCCATTTCCATTCCCGTTCCATTTCCATTCCCTTTCCATTTCCATTTCATTCCATTCCGTTCTGCTCGGGTACATTCCATTCCATTCCATTGCATTCCATTCCGTTCTGCTCCTGTCCATTCCATTCCATTCCATTCCGTTCCATTCCGTTCTACTCGGGTAGATTCCATTCCATTCCATTCCATTCCATTCCATTCCATTCCATTCCATTCTACTGGTGTCCATTCCATTCCATTCCATTCCATTCCATTCCATTCCATTCCATTGCATTCCATTCCATTCCATTCCATTCCGTTCCGTTCTACTCGGTTACATTCCATTCAATTACATTCCATTCCGTTCTACTCGATTACATTCCATTCCATTCCATTCCATTCCATTCCAATCCATTCCATTCCATTCCATTCCGTTCTACTCGTGTACATTCCATTCCATTCCATTCCATTCCATTCCATTCCATTCCATTCCATTCCATTCCATTCCGTTCCGTTCTACTTTGGTACATTCCATTCCATTCCATTCCATTCCATTCCATTCCATTCCATTCCATTCCATTCCATTCCGTTCTACTCAGGTTGATTCCATTCTATTCCATTCCATTCCATTCCATTCCATTCCATTCCATTCCATTCGATTCCATTCCATTCCATTCCATAGAATTCCATTCCATTCCATTCCATTCCATGGAATTCCATTCCATTCCATTCCATTCCATTCCATTCCATTCCATTGAATTCCATTCCGTTCCATTCCATTCCATGGAATTCCATTCCATTCCATTCCATTCCATTCCATTCCATTCCATTCCATTCCATTCCATTGAATTCCATTCCATTCCATTCCATTCCATTCCATTCCATCCCATTCCATTCCATTCCATTCCATTCCGTTCTACTCGGGTTGATTCCATTCTATTCCATTCCATTCCATTCGATCCCATTTGATTCCATTCGATTCCATTCAATTCCATTCGATTCCATTCCATTCCATTCCATTCCATTCCATTGAATTCCGTTCCATTCCATTCCGTTCCGTTCCGTTCCGTTCCGTTCCGTTGCGTTCCGTTCCGTTCCGTTGTGTTCCGTTCCGTTCTACTCGGGTTGATTCCATTCTATTCCATTCCATTCCAATCCATTCCATTCCATTCCAGTGAATTCCATTCCATTCCATTCCATTCCATTCCATTCCATTCCATTCCATTGAATTCCATTCCATTCCATTCCATTCCATTCCATTCCATTCCATTGAATTCCATTCCATTCCATGGAATTCCATGGAATTCCGTTCCATTCCATTCCATTCCGTTCCGTTCCGTCCCGTTCCGTTCCGTTCCGTTCCGTTGCGTTCCGCTCCGTTCTACTCGGGTTGATTCCATTCTATTCCATTCCATTCCATACGATTCCATTCGATTCCATTCGATTCCACTCCATTCCATTCCATAGAATTCCATTCCATTCCATTCCATTCCATTGAATTCCATTCCATTCCATTCCATTCCATTGAATTCCATTCCATTCCATTCCATTCCATTCCATTCCATTCCATTCAATTCCATTCGATTCCATTCCATTCCACTCCATTCCATTCCATTCCACTCCATTCCATTCCATTGAATTCCATTCCATTCCATTCCATTCCATTCCATTCCATTCCATGGAATTCCATTCCATTGAATTCCATTCCATTCCATTCCATTCCATTCCAGTGCACTCTACTCCACTCCACTCCACTCCACTCCACTCCACTCCGGTACATTCCATTCCATTCCATTCAATTCCATTCGATTCCATTCCATTCCACTCCATTCCATTCCATTGAATTCCATTCCATTCCATTCCATTCCATTCCATTCCATTCCATGGAATTCCATTCCATTCCATTCCATTCCATTCCATTCCATTCCATTCCATTCCATTCCATTCCACTCCACACCACTCCACTCCACTCCATTCCACTCCACTCCACTCCGGTACATTCCATTCAATTCCATTCCATTCCATTCCATTCCATTCCGTGCTTCTCAGGTACATTCCGTTCCGTTCCATTCCATTCCATTCCATTCCATTCCGTTCCAGTGCACTCTACTCCACTCCACTCCACTCCACTCCGGTACATTCCATTCCATTCCATTCCATTCCATTCCATTCCATTTCCATTCCCATTCCATTTCCATTCCCGTTCCATTTCCATTCCCGTTTCTTTTCCATTCCCGTTCCATTTCCATTCCCGTTCCATTACCATTCCCGTTCCATTTCCATTCCCGATCCATTTCCATTCCCGTTCCTTTTCCATTCCCGTTCCATTTCCATTCCCGTTCCGTTACCATTCCCGTTCCATTTCCGTTCCCGTTCCGTTTCCGTTCCCGTTCCATTTCCGTTCTCGTTCCGTTTCCGTTCCCGTTCCATTTCCATTCCCGTTCCTTTTCCGTTCCCGTTCCATTTCCATTCCCGTTCCATTTCCATTCCCTTTCCATTTCCATTTCATTCCATTCCGTTATGCTCGGGTACATTCCATTCCATTCCATTGCATTCCATTCCGTTCTGCTCCTGTCCATTCCATTCTATTCCATTCCGTTCCATTCCGTTCTACTCGGGTAGATTCCATTCCATTCCATTCCATTCCATTCCATTCCATTCCATTCCATTCCATTCCATGGAATTCCATTCCATTCCATTCCATTCCATTCCATAGAATTCCATTCCATTCCATTCCATTCCATTGAATTCCGTTCCATTCCATTCCATTCCGTTCCGTTCCGTTCCGTTCCGTTCCGTTGCATTCCGTTCCGTTCCGTTGTGTTCCGTTCCGTTCTACTCGGGTTGATTCCATTCTATTCCATTCCATTCCAATCCATTCCATTGAATTCCATTCCATTCCATTCCATTCCATGGAATTCCGTTCCATTCCATTCCATTCCGTACCGTTCCGTCCCGTTCCGTTCCGTTGCGTTCCGTTCCGTTCTACTCGGGTTGATTCCATTCTATTCCATTCCATTCCATTCGATTCCATTCGATTCCATTCGATTCCACTCCATTCCATTCCATAGAATTCCATTCCATTCCATTCCATTCCATTGAATTCCATTCCATTCCATTCCATTCCATAGAATTCAATTCCATTCCATTCCATTCCATAGAATTCCATTCCATTCCATTCCATTCCATTCCATTCCATTCCATTCCATTCCATTCCATTCCATTCCATTGAATTCCATTCCATTCCATTCCATAGAATTCAATTCCATTCCATTCCATTCCATAGAATTCCATTCCATTCCATTCCATTCCATTCCATTCCATTCCATTCCATTCCATTCCATTCCATTGAATTCCATTCCATTCCATTCCATTCCATTCCATTCCATTCCATTCCATTCCATTGAATTCCATTCCATTCCATTCCATTCCATGGAATTCCGTTCCATTCCATTCCATTCCATTCCGTTCCGTCCCGTTCCGTTCCGTTCCGTTCCGTTGCGTTCCGTTCCGTTCTACTCGGGTTGATTCCATTCTATTCCATTCCATTCCATTCCATTCCATTCGATTCCATTCGATTCCACTCCATTCCATTCCATAGAATTCCATTCCATTCCATTCCATTCCATTGAATTCCATTCCATTCCATTCCATTCCATAGAATTCCATTCCATTCCATTCCATTCCATTGAATTCCATTCCATTCCATTCCATTCCATTCCATTCCATTGCATTCCATTCCATTCCATTCCATTCCATTCCATTCCATTCCACTCCACTCCACTCCACTCCACTCCATTCCACTCCACTCCACTCCGGTACATTCCATTCCATTCCATTCCATTCCATTCCATTCCATTCCATTCCATTCCATTCCGTGCTTCTCGGGTACATTCCGTTCCGTTCCATTCTATTCCATTCCGTTACAGTGCACTCTACTCCACTCCACTCCACTCCACTCCACTCCGGTACATTCCATTCCATTCCATTCCATTCCATTCCATTCCATTTCCATTCCCATTCCATTTCCATTCCCGTTCCATTTCCATTCCCGTTTCTTTTCCATTCCCGTTCCATTTCCATTCCAGTTCCATTACCATTCCCGTTCCATTTCCATTCCCGATCCATTTCCATTCCCGTTCCTTTTCCATTCCCGTTCCATTTCCATTCCCGTTCCGTTACCATTCCCGTTCCATTTCCGTTCCCGTTCCGTTTCCGTTCCCGTTCCATTTCCGTTCTCGTTCCGTTTCCGTTCCCGTTCCATTTCCATTCCCGTTCCATTTCCGTTCCCGTTCCATTTCCATTCCCGTTCCATTTCCATTCCCTTTCCATTTCCATTTCATTCCATTCCGTTCTGCTCGGGTACATTCCATTCCATTCCATTGCATTCCATTCCGTTCTGCTCCTGTCCATTCCATTCCATTCCATTCCGTTCCATTCCGTTCTACTCGGGTAGATTCCATTCCATTCCATTCCATTCCATTCCATTCCATTCCATTCCATTCCATGGAATTCCATTCCATTCCATTCCATTCCATTCCATTCCATGGAATTCCATTCCATTCCTTTCCATTCCATTCCATTCCATAGAATTCCATTCCATTCCATTCCATTCCATTGAATTCCGTTCCATTCCATTCCATTCCGTTCCGTTCCGTTCCGTTCCGTTCCGTTGCGTTCCGTTCCGTTGCGTTGTGTTCCGTTCCGTTCTACTCGGGTTGATTCCATTCTATTCCATTCCATTCCAATCCATTCCATTGAATTCCATTCCATTCCATTCCATTCCATGGAATTCCGTTCCATTCCATTCCATTCCGTTCCGTTCCGTCCCGTTCCGTTCCGTTCCGTTCCGTTGCGTTCCGTTCCGTTCTACTCGGGTTGATTCCATTCTATTCCATTCCATTCCATTCGATTCCATTCGATTCCATTCGATTCCAATCCATTCCATTCCATAGAATTCCATTCCATTCCTTTCCATTCCATTGAATTCCATTCCATTCCATTCCATTCCATTGAATTCCATTCCATTCCATTCCATTCCATTGAATTCCATTCCATTCCATTCCATTCCATTCCATTCCATTCCATTCCATTCCATTCTACTGGTGTCCATTCCATTCCATTCCATTCCATTCCATTCCATTCCATTCCTTTCCATTCCATTGCATTCCATTGCATTCCATTCCATTCCATTCCATTCCATTCCATTCCATTCCATTCCATTCCATTCCATTCCATTCCTTTCCATTCCATTGCATTCCATTGCATTCCATTCCATTCCATTCCATTCCATTCCATTCCATTCCACTCCACTCCACTCCACTCCACTCCATTCCACTCCACTCCACTCCGGTACATTCCATTCCATTCCATTCCATTCCATTCCATTCCATTCCATTCCGTGCTTCTCGGGTACATTCCGTTCCGTTCCATTCCATTCCATTCCGTTCCAGTGCACTCTACTCCACTCCACTCCACTCCACGCCACTCCGGTACATTCCATTCCATTCCATTCCATTCCATTCCATTTCCATTCCCATTCCATTTCCATTCCCGTTCCATTTCCATTCCCGTTTCTTTTCCATTCCCGTTCCATTTCCATTCCAGTTCCATTACCATTCCCGTTCCATTTCCATTCCCGATCCATTTCCATTCCCGTTCCTTTTCCATTCCCGTTCCATTTCCATTCCCGTTCCGTTACCATTCCCGTTCCATTTCCGTTCCCGTTCCGTTTCCGTTCCCGTTCCATTTCCGTTCTCGTTCCGTTTCCGTTCCCGTTCCATTTCCATTCCCGTTCCATTTCCGTTCCCGTTCCATTTCCATTCCCGTTCCATTTCCATTCCCTTTCCATTTCCATTTCATACCATTCCGTTCTGCTCGGCTACATTCCATTCCATTCCATTGCATTCCATTCCGTTCTGCTCCTGTCCATTCCATTCCATTCCATTCCGTTCCATTCCGTTCTACTCGGGTAGATTCCATTCCATTCCATTCCATTCCATTCCATTCCATTCCATTCCATGGAATTCCATGGAATTCCATTCAATTCCATTCCATTCCATTCCATTCCATTCCATGGAATTCCATTCCATTCCATTCCATTCCATTCCATTCCATAGAATTACATTCCATTCCATTCCATTCCATTGAATTCCGTTCCATTCCATTCCATTCCGTTCCGTTCCGTTCCGTTCCGTTCCGTTGCGTTCCGTTCCGTTGCGTTGTGTTCCGTTCCGTTCTACTCGGGTTGATTCCATTCTATTCCATTCCATTCTAATCCATTCCATTGAATTCCATTCCATTCCATTCCATTCCATGGAATTCCGTTCCATTCCATTCCATTCCGTTCCGTTCCGTCCCGTTCCGTTCCGTTCCGTTCCGTTGCGTTCCGTTCCGTTCTACTCGGGTTGATTCCATTCTATTCCATTCCATTCCATTCGATTCCATTCGATTCCATTCGATTCCACTCCATTCCATTCCATAGAATTCCATTCCATTCCATTCCATTCCATTGAATTCCATTCCATTCCATTCCATTCCATTGAATTCCATTCCATTCCATTCCATTCCATTGAATTCCATTCCATTCCATTCCATTCCATTCCATTCCATTCCATTCCATTCCATTCCATTCCATTCCATTCCATTCTACTGGTGTCCATTCCATTCCATTCCATTCCATTCCATTCCATTCCATTCCATTCCTTTCCATTCCATTGCATTCCATTGCATTCCATTCCATTCCATTCCATTCCATTCCATTCCATTCCATTCCATTCCATGGAATTCCGTTCCATTCCATTCCATTCCGTTCCGTTCCGTCCCGTTCCGTTCCGTTCCGTTCCGTTGCGTTCCGTTCCGTTCTACTCGGGTTGATTCCATTCTATTCCATTCCATTCCATTCCATTCCATTCGATTCCATTCGATTCCACTCCATTCCATTCCATAGAATTCCATTCCATTCCATTCCATTCCATTGAATTCCATTCCATTCCATTCCATTCCATAGAATTCCATTCCATTCCATTCCATTCCATTGAATTCCATTCCATTCCATTCCATTCCATTCCATTCCATTCCATTCCATTCCATTCCATTGCATTCCATTGCATTCCATTCCATTCCATTCCATTCCATTCCACTCCACTCCACTCCACTCCACTCCATTCCACTCCACTCCACTCCGGTACATTCCATTCCATTCCATTCCATTCCATTCCATTCCATTCCATTCCATTCCGTGCTTCTCGGGTACATTCCGTTCCGTTCCATTCCATTCCATTCCGTTCCAGTGCACTCTACTCCACTCCACTCCACTCCACTCCACTCCGGTACATTCCATTCCATTCCATTCCATTCCATTCCATTCCATTTCCATTCCCATTCCATTTCCATTCCCGTTCCATTTCTATTCCCGTTTCTTTTCCATTCCCGTTCCATTTCCATTCCAGTTCCATTACCATTCCCGTTCCATTTCCATTCCCGATCCATTTCCATTCCCGTTCCTTTTCCATTCCCGTTCCATTTCCATTCCCGTTCCGTTACCATTCCCGTTCCATTTCCGTTCCCGTTCCGTTTCCGTTCCCGTTCCATTTCCGTTCTCGTTCCGTTTCCGTTCCCGTTCCATTTCCATTCCCGTTCCATTTCCGTTCCCGTTCCATTTCCATTCCCGTTCCATTTCCATTCCCTTTCCATTTCCATTTCATTCCATTCCGTTCTGCTCGGGTACATTCCATTCCATACCATTGCATTCCATTCCGTTCTGCTCCTGTCCATTCCATTCCATTCCATTCCGTTCCATTCCGTTCTACTCGGGTAGATTGCATTCCATTCCATTCCATTCCATTCCATTCCATTCCATTCCATGGAATTCCATTCCATTCCATTCCATTCCATTCCATTCCATTCCATGGAATTCCATTCCATTCCATTCCATTCCATTCCATTCCATAGAATTCCATTCCATTCCATTCCATTCCATTGAATTCCGTTCCATTCCATTCCATTCCGTTCCGTTCCGTTCCGTTCCGTTCCGTTGCGTTCCGTTCCGTTCCGTTGTGTTCCGTTCCGTTCTACTCGGGTTGATTCCATTCTATTCCATTCCATTCCAATCCATTCCATTGAATTCCATTCCATTCCATTCCATTCCATGGAATTCCGTTCCATTCCATTCCATTCCGTTCCGTTCCGTCCCGTTCCGTTCCGTTCCGTTCCGTTGCGTTCCGTTCCGTTCTACTCGGGTTGATTCCATTCTATTCCATTCCATTCCATTCGATTCCATTCGATTCCATTCGATTCCACTCCATTCCATTCCATAGAATTCCATTCCATTCCATTCCATTCCATTGAATTCCATTCCATTCCATTCCATTCCATTGAATTCCATTCCATTCCATTCCATTCCATTGAATTCCATTCCATTCCATTCCATAGAATTCCATTGAATTCCATTCCATTCCATGGAATTCCATTCCATTCCATTCCATTCCATTCCATTCCATTCCATTCCATTCTACTGGTGTCCATTCCATTCCATTCCATTCCATTCCATTCCATTCCATTCCTTTCCATTCCATTGCATTCCATTGCATTCCATTCCATTCCATTCCATTCCATTCCATTCCATTCCACTCCACTCCACTCCACTCCACTCCATTCCACTCCACTCCACTCCGGTACATTCCATTCCATTCCATTCCATTCCATTCCATTCCATTCCATTCCATTCCGTGCTTCTCGGGTACATTCCGTTCCGTTCCATTCCATTCCATTCCATTCCATTCCGTTCCAGTGCACTCTACTCCACTCCACTCCACTCCACTCCACTCCGGTACATTCCATTCCATTCCATTCCATTCCATTCCATTCCATTTCCATTCCCATTCCATTTCCATTCCCGTTCCATTTCCATTCCCTGTTTCTTTTCCATTCCCGTTCCATTTCCATTCCAGTTCCATTACCATTCCCGTTCCATTTCCATTCCCGATCCATTTCCATTCCCGTTCCTTTTCCATTCCCGTTCCATTTCCATTCCCATTCCGTTACCATTCCCGTTCCATTTCCGTTCCCGTTCCGTTTCCGTTCCCGTTCCATTTCCGTTCTCGTTCCGTTTCCGTTCCCGTTCCATTTCCATTCCCGTTCCATTTCCGTTCCCGTTCCATTTCCATTCCCGTTCCATTTCCATTCCCTTTCCATTTCCATTTCATTCCATTCCGTTCTGCTCGGGTACCTTCCATTCCATTCCATTGCATTCCATTCCGTTCTGCTCCTGTCCATTCCATTCCATTCCATTCCGTTCCATTCCGTTCTACTCGGGTAGATTCCATTCCATTCCATTCCATTCCATTCCATTCCATTCCATTCCATTCCATTCTACTGGTGTCCATTCCATTCCATTCCATTCCATTCCATTCCATTCCATTCCATTCCATTGCATTCCATTCCATTCCATTCCATTCCATTCCGTTCCGTTCTACTCGGTTACATTCCATTCAATTCCATTCCATTCCGTTCTACTCGGGTAGATTCCATTCCATTCCATTCCATTCCTTTCCATTCCATTGCATTCCATTGCATTGCATTGCACTCAATTCCATTCCATTCCATTCCATTCCATTCCATTCCATTCCATTCCATTCCGTTCCGTTCAACTCGGTTACATTCCATTCAATTACATTCCATTCCGTTCTACTCGGTTACATTCCATTCCATTCCATTCCATTCCATTCCAATCCATTCCATTCCATTCCATTCCGTTCTACTTTGGTACATTCCATTCCATTCCATTCCATTCCATTCCATTCCGTTCTACTCGGGTTGATTCCATTCTATTCCATTCCATTCCATTCCATTCCATTCCATTCCATTCCATTCCATTCCATGGAATTCCATTCCATTCCATTCCATTCCATTCCATTCCATTCCATTCCATTCCATTGAATTCCATTCCATTCCATTCCATTCCATTCCATTGAATTCCATTCCGTTCCATTCCATTCCATTGAATTCCATTCCATTCCATTCCATTCCATTCCATTCCATTCCATTCCATTCCATTCCATTGAATTCCATTCCATTCCATTCCATTCCATTCCATTCCATTCCATTCCATCCCATTCCATTCCATTCCATTCCATTCCGTTCTACTCGGGTTGATTCCATTCTATTCCATTCCATTCCATTCGATCCCATTTGATTCCATTCGATTCCATTCAATTCCATTCGATTCCATTCCATTCCACTCCATTCCATTCCATTGAATTCCATTCCGTTCCATTCCATTCCATTCCATTCCATTCCATTCCATTCCATTCCATTGAATTCCATTCCATTCCATTCCATTCCATTCCATTGAATTCCATTCCATTCCATTCCATTCCATTGAATTCCATTCCATTCCATTCCATTCCATTCCATTCCATTCCATTCTACTGGTGTCCATTCCATTCCATTCCATTCCATTCCATTCCATTCCATTCCATTCCATTCCTTTCCATTCCATTGCATTCCATTGCATTCCATTCCATTCCATTCCATTCCATTCCATTCCATTCCACTCCACTCCACTCCACTCCACTCCATTCCACTCCACTCCACTCCGGTACATTCCATTCCATTCCATTCCATTCCATTCCATAGAATTCCATTCCATTCCATTCCATTCCATTCCATTGAATTCCATTCCATTCCATTCCATTCCATTCCATTCCATTCCATTGAATTCCATTCCATTCCATAGAATTCCATTCCATTCCATTCCATTCCATTGAATTCCGTTCCTTTCCATTCCATTCCATTCCGTTCCTTTCCGTTCCGTTCCGTTCCGTTCCGTTGCGTTCCGTTCCGTTCCGTTGCGTTCCGTTCCGTTCTACTCGGGTTGATTCCATTCTATTCCATTCCATTCCATTCCATTCCATTCCATTCCATTCCATTCCATTCCATTCCATTCCATTGAATTCCGTTCCATTCCATTCCATTGCCTTCCGTTCCGTCCCGTTCCTTTCCGTTCCGTTCCGTTGCGTGCCGTTCCGTTCTACTCAGGTTGATTCCATTCTATTCCATTCCATTCCATTCGATTCCATTCGATTCCAATCGATTCCATTCGATTGCATTCGATTCCATTCGTTGCCATTCCATTCCATTCCATTGAATTCCATTCCGTTCCATTCCATTCCATTCCATTCCATTGAATTCCATTCCATTCCATTCCATTCCTTTCCATTCCATAGAATTCCATTCCATTCCATTCCATTCCATTCCATTCCATTCCATTCCATTCCATTGAATTCCGTTCCATTCCATTCCATTCCATTCCATTCCATTCCATAGAATTCCGTTCCATTCCATTCCATTCCATTCCATTCCATTCCATAGAATTCCATTCCATTCCGTTCCATTCCATTCCATTCCATAGAATTCCATTCCATTCCATTCCATTCCATTCCATTTCATTGAATTCCATTCCATTCCATTCCATTCCATTCCATTCCATTCCATTCCATAGAATTCCATTCCATTCCATTCCATTCCATTGAATTCCGTTCCATTCCATTCCATTCCGTTCCGTTCCATTCCGTTCCGTTCCGTTGCGTTCCGTTCCGTTCCGTTGTGTTCCGTTCCGTTCTACTCGGGTTGATTCCATTCTATTCCATTCCATTCCAATCCATTCCATTCCATTCCATTGAATTCCATTCCATTCCATTCCATTCCATTCCATTCCATTCCATGGAATTCCATTCCATTCCATTCTATGGAATTCCGTTCCATTTCATTCCATTCCGTTCCTTTCCATCCCGTTCCGTTCCGTTCCGTTCCGTTGCGTTCCGTTCCGTTCTACTCGGGTTGATTCCATTCTATTCCATTCCATTCCATTCGATTCCATTCGATTCCATTCGATTACACTCCATTCCATTCCATAGAATTCCATTCCATTCCATTCCATTCCATTGAATTCCATTCCATTCCATTCCATAGAATTCCATTGAATTCCATTCCATTCCATTGAATTCCATTCCATTCCATTCCATTCCATTCCATTCCATTCCATTCTACTGGTGTCCATTCCATTCCATTCCATTCCATTCCATTCCATTCCATTCCATTCCTTTCCATTCCATTGCATTCCATTGCATTCCATTCCATTCCATTCCATTCCATTCCATTCCACTCCACTCCACTCCACTCCACTCCATTCCACTCCACTCCACTCCGGTACATTCCATTCCATTCCATTCCATTCCATTCCATTCCATTCCATTCCATTCCATTCCGTGCTTCTCGGGTACATTCCGTTCCGTTCCATTCCATTCCATTCCATTCCATTCCGTTCCAGTGCACTCTACTCCACTCCACTCCACTCCACTCCACTCCACTCCGGTACATTCCATTCCATTCCTTTCCATTCCATTCCATTCCATTTCCATTCCCATTCCATTTCCATTCCCGTTCCATTTCCATTCCCGTTTCTTTTCCATTCCCGTTCCATTTCCATTCCAGTTCCATTACCATTCCCGTTCCATTTCCATTCCCGATCCATTTCCATTCCCGTTCCTTTTCCATTCCCGTTCCATTTCCATTCCCATTCCGTTACCATTCCCGTTCCATTTCCGTTCCCGTTCCATTTCCGTTCCCGTTCCATTTCCGTTCTCGTTCCGTTTCCGTTCCCGTTCCATTTCCGTTCTCGTTCCGTTTCCGTTCCCGTTCCATTTCCATTCCCGTTCCATTTCCGTTCCCGTTCCATTTCCATTCCCGTTCCATTTCCATTCCCTTTCCATTTCCATTTCATTCCATTCCGTTCTGCTCGGGTACCTTCCATTCCATTCCATTGCATTCCATTCCGTTCTGCTCCTGTCCATTCCATTCCATTCCATTCCGTTCCATTCCGTTCTACTCGGGTAGATTCCATTCCATTCCATTCCATTCCATTCCATTCCATTCCATTCCATTCCATTCTACTGGTGTCCATTCCATTCCATTCCATTCCATTCCATTCCATTCCATTCCATTGCATTCCATTCCATTCCATTCCATTCCATTCCGTTCCGTTCTACTCGGTTACATTCCATTCAATTCCATTCCATTCCGTTCTACTCGGGTAGATTCCATTCCATTCCATTCCATTCCTTTCCATTCCATTGCATTCCATTGCATTGCATTGCACTCAATTCCATTCCATTCCATTCCATTCCATTCCATTCCATTCCATTCCATTCCGTTCCGTTCAACTCGGTTACATTCCATTCAATTACATTCCATTCCGTTCTACTCGGTTACATTCCATTCCATTCCATTCCATTCCATTCCAATCCATTCCATTCCATTCCATTCCGTTCTACTTTGGTACATTCCATTCCATTCCATTCCATTCCATTCCATTCCATTCCATTACATTCCATTCCATTCCATTCCTTTCTACTCGGGTTGATTCCATTCTATTCCATTCCATTCCATTCCATTCCATTCCATTCCATTCCATTCCATTCCATTCCATGGAATTCCATTCCATTCCATTCCATTCCATTCCATTCCATTCCATTCCATTGAATTCAATTCCATTCCATTCCATTCCATTCCATTGAATTCCATTCCATTCCATTCCATTCCATTCCATTCCATTCCATCCCATTCCATTCCATTCCATTCCATTCCGTTCTACTCGGGTTGATTCCATTCTATTCCATTCCATTCCATTCGATCCCATTTGATTCCATTCGATTCCATTCAATTCCATTCGATTCCATTCCATTCCACTCCATTCCATTCCATTGAATTCCATTCCGTTCCATTCCATTCCATTCCATTCCATTCCATTCCATTCCATTGAATTCCATTCCATTCCATTCCATTCCATTCCATTGAATTCCATTCCATTCCATTCCATTCCATTGAATTCCATTCCATTCCATTCCATTCCATTCCATTCCATTCCATTCTACTGTTGTCCATTCCATTCCATTCCATTCCATTCCATTCCATTCCATTCCATTCCTTTCCATTCCATTGCATTCCATTGCATTCCATTCCATTCCATTCCATTCCATTCCATTCCATTCCACTCCACTCCACTCCACTCCACTCCATTCCACTCCACTCCACTCCGGTACATTCCATTCCATTCCATTCCATTCCATTCCATAGAATTCCATTCCATTCCATTCCATTCCATTCCATTGAATTCCATTCCATTCCATTCCATTCCATTCCATTCCATTCCATTGAATTCCATTCCATTCCATAGAATTCCATTCCATTCCATTCCATTCCATTGAATTCCGTTCCTTTCCATTCCATTCCATTCCGCTCCTTTCCGTTCCGTTCCGTTCCGTTCCGTTGCGTTCCGTTCCGTTCCGTTGCGTTCCGTTCCGTTCTACTCGGGTTGATTCCATTCTATTCCATTCCATTCCATTCCATTCCATTGAATTCCATTCCATTCCATTCCATTCCATTGAATTCCGTTCCATTCCATTCCATTCCCTTCCGTTCCGTCCCGTTCCGTTCCGTTCCGTTCCGTTGCGTGCCGTTCCGTTCTACTCAGGTTGATTCCATTCTATTCCATTCCATTCCATTCGATTCCATTCGATTCCAATCGATTCCATTCGATTGCATTCGATTCCATTCGTTGCCATTCCATTCCATTCCATTGAATTCCATTCCGTTCCATTCCATTCCATTCCATTCCATTGAATTCCATTCCATTCCATTCCATTCCTTTCCATTCCATAGAATTCCATTCCATTCCATTCCATTCCATTCCATTCCATTCCATTCCATTGAATTCCGTTCCATTCCATTCCATTCCATTCCATTCCATTCCATAGAATTCCGTTCCATTCCATTCCATTCCATTCCATTCCATTCCATTCCATTCCATAGAATTCCATTCCATTCCGTTCCATTCCATTCCATTCCATAGAATTCCATTCCATTCCATTCCATTCCATTCCATTTCATTGAATTCCATTCCATTCCATTCCATTCCATTCCATTCCATTCCATAGAATTCCATTCCATTCCATTCCATTCCATTGAATTCCGTTCCATTCCATTCCATTCCGTTCCGTTCCATTCCGTTCCGTTCCGTTGCGTTCCGTTCCGTTCCGTTGTGTTCCGTTCCGTTCTACTCGGGTTGATTCCATTCTATTCCATTCCATTCCAATCCTTTCCATTCCATTCCATTGAATTCCATTCCATTCCATTCCATTCCATTCCATTCCATTCCATGGAATTCCATTCCATTCCATTCCATGGAATTCCGTTCCATTTCATTCCATTCCGTTCCTTTCCATCCCGTTCCGTTCCGTTCCGTTCTACTCGGGTTGATTCCATTCTATTCCATTCCATTCCATTCGATTCCATTCGATTCCATTCGATTCCACTCCATTCCATTCCATAGAATTCCATTCCATTCCATTCCATTCCATAGAATTCCATTCCATTCCATTCCATAGAATTCCAATGAATTCCATTCCATTCCATTGAATTCCATTCCATTCCATTCCATTCCATTCCATTCCATTCCATTCCATTCTACTGGTGTCCATTCCATTCCATTGCATTCCATTCCATTCCATTCCATTCCTTTCCATTCCATTGCATTCCATTGCATTCCATTCCATTCCATTCCATTCCATTCCATTCCATTCCACTCCACTCCACTCCACTCCACTCCATTCCACTCCACTCCACTCCGGTACATTCCATTCCATTCCATTCCATTCCATTCCATTCCATTCCATTCCATTCCGTGCTTCTCGGGTACATTCCGTTCCGTTCCATTCCATTCCATTCCATTCCATTCCGTTCCAGTGCACTCTACTCCACTCCACTCCACTCCACTCCACTCCGGTACATTCCATTCCATTCCATTCCATTCCATTCCATTCCATTTCCATTCCCATTCCATTTCCATTCCCGTTCCATTTCCATTCCCGTTTCTTTTCCATTCCCGTTCCATTTCCATTCCAGTTCCATTACCATTCCCGTTCCATTTCCATTCCCGATCCATTTCCATTCCCGTTCCTTTTCCATTCCCGTTCCATTTCCATTCCCGTTCCGTTACCATTCCCGTTCCATATCCGTTCCCGTTCCGTTTCCGTTCCCGTTCCATTTCCGTTCTCGTTCCGTTTCCGTTCCCGTTCCATTTCCATTCCCGTTCCATTTCCGTTCCCGTTCCATTTCCATTCCCGTTCCATTTCCGTTCCCGTTCCTTTTCCATTCCCGTTCTATTTCCATTCCCTTTCCATTTCCATTTCATTCCATTCCGTTCTGCTCGGGTACATTCCATTCCATTCCATTGCATTCCATTCCGTTCTGCTCCTGTCCATTCCATTCCATTCCATTCCGTTCCATTCCGTTCTACTCGGGTAGATTCCATTCCATTCCATTCCATTCCATTCCATTCCATTCCATTCCATTCCATTCCATTCTACTGGTGTCCATTCCATTCCATTCCATTCCATTCCATTCCATTCCATTCCATTCCATTGCATTGCATTCCATTCCATTCCATTCCATTCCATTCCGTTCCGTTCTACTCGGTTACATTCCATTCAATTCCATTCCATTCCGTTCTACTCGGGTAGATTCCATTCCATTCCATTCCATTCCTTTCCTTTCCATTCCATTGCATTCCATTGCATTGCATTGCACTCAATTCCATTCCATTCCATTCCATTCCATTCCATTCCATTCCACTCCATTCCGTTCCGTTCAACTCGGTTACATTCCATTCAATTACATTCCATTCCGTTCTACTCGGTTACATTCCATTCCATTCCATTCCATTCCATTCCAATCCATTCCATTCCATTCCATTCCGTTCTACTCGGGTACATTCCATTCCATTCCATTCCATTCCATTCCATTCCATTCCATTCCATTGCATTCGGTTCTACTTTGGTACATTCCATTCCATTCCATTCCATTCCATTCCATTCCATTCCATTCCATTCCATTCCATTACATTACATTCCATTCCATTCCATTCCGTTCTACTCGGGTTGATTCCATTCTATTCCATTCCATTCCATTCCATTCCATTCCATTCCATTCCATTCCATTCCATTCCAATCGATTCCATTCCATTCCATTCCATGGAATTCCATTCCATTCCATTCCATTCCATGGAACTCCATTCCATTCCATTCCATTCCATAGAATTCCATTCCATTCCATTCCATTCCATTCCATTCCATTCCATTCCATTGAATTCCATTCCATTCCATTCCATTCCATTCCATTCCATTCCATGGAATTCCATTCCATTCCATTCCATTCCATTCCATTCCATGGAATTCCATTCCATTCCTTTCCATTCCATTCCATTCCATAGAATTCCATTCCATTCCATTCCATTCCATTGAATTCCGTTCCATTCCATTCCATTCCGTTCCGTTCCGTTCCGTTCCGTTCCGTTGCGTTCCGTTCCGTTGCGTTGTGTTCCGTTCCGTTCTACTCGGGTTGATTCCATTCTATTCCATTCCATTCCAATCCATTCCATTGAATTCCATTCCATTCCATTCCATTCCATGGAATTCCGTTCCATTCCATTCCATTCCGTTCCGTTCCGTCCCGTTCCGTTCCGTTCCGTTCCGTTGCGTTCCGTTCCGTTCTACTCGGGTTGATTCCATTCTATTCCATTCCATTCCATTCGATTCCATTCGATTCCATTCGATTCCAATCCATTCCATTCCATAGAATTCCATTCCATTCCTTTCCATTCCATTGAATTCCATTCCATTCCATTCCATTCCATTGAATTCCATTCCATTCCATTCCATTCCATTGAATTCCATTCCATTCCATTCCATTCCATTCCATTCCATTCCATTCCATTCCATTCTACTGGTGTCCATTCCATTCCATTCCATTCCATTCCATTCCATTCCATTCCTTTCCATTCCATTGCATTCCATTGCATTCCATTCCATTCCATTCCATTCCATTCCATTCCATTCCATTCCATTCCATTCCATTCCATTCCTTTCCATTCCATTGCATTCCATTGCATTCCATTCCATTCCATTCCATTCCATTCCATTCCATTCCACTCCACTCCACTCCACTCCACTCCATTCCACTCCACTCCACTCCGGTACATTCCATTCCATTCCATTCCATTCCATTCCATTCCATTCCATTCCGTGCTTCTCGGGTACATTCCGTTCCGTTCCATTCCATTCCATTCCGTTCCAGTGCACTCTACTCCACTCCACTCCACTCCACGCCACTCCGGTACATTCCATTCCATTCCATTCCATTCCATTCCATTTCCATTCCCATTCCATTTCCATTCCCGTTCCATTTCCATTCCCGTTTCTTTTCCATTCCCGTTCCATTTCCATTCCAGTTCCATTACCATTCCCGTTCCATTTCCATTCCCGATCCATTTCCATTCCCGTTCCTTTTCCATTCCCGTTCCATTTCCATTCCCGTTCCGTTACCATTCCCGTTCCATTTCCGTTCCCGTTCCGTTTCCGTTCCCGTTCCATTTCCGTTCTCGTTCCGTTTCCGTTCCCGTTCCATTTCCATTCCCGTTCCATTTCCGTTCCCGTTCCATTTCCATTCCCGTTCCATTTCCATTCCCTTTCCATTTCCATTTCATACCATTCCGTTCTGCTCGGCTACATTCCATTCCATTCCATTGCATTCCATTCCGTTCTGCTCCTGTCCATTCCATTCCATTCCATTCCGTTCCATTCCGTTCTACTCGGGTAGATTCCATTCCATTCCATTCCATTCCATTCCATTCCATTCCATTCCATGGAATTCCATGGAATTCCATTCAATTCCATTCCATTCCATTCCATTCCATTCCATGGAATTCCATTCCATTCCATTCCATTCCATTCCATTCCATAGAATTCCATTCCATTCCATTCCATTCCATTGAATTCCGTTCCATTCCATTCCATTCCGTTCCGTTCCGTTCCGTTCCGTTCCGTTGCGTTCCGTTCCGTTGCGTTGTGTTCCGTTCCGTTCTACTCGGGTTGATTCCATTCTATTCCATTCCATTCTAATCCATTCCATTGAATTCCATTCCATTCCATTCCATTCCATGGAATTCCGTTCCATTCCATTCCATTCCGTTCCGTTCCGTCCCGTTCCGTTCCGTTCCGTTCCGTTGCGTTCCGTTCCGTTCTACTCGGGTTGATTCCATTCTATTCCATTCCATTCCATTCGATTCCATTCGATTCCATTCGATTCCACTCCATTCCATTCCATAGAATTCCATTCCATTCCATTCCATTCCATTGAATTCCATTCCATTCCATTCCATTCCATTGAATTCCATTCCATTCCATTCCATTCCATTGAATTCCATTCCATTCCATTCCATTCCATTCCATTCCATTCCATTCCATTCCATTCCATTCCATTCCATTCCATTCTACTGGTGTCCATTCCATTCCATTCCATTCCATTCCATTCCATTCCATTCCATTCCTTTCCATTCCATTGCATTCCATTGCATTCCATTCCATTCCATTCCATTCCATTCCATTCCATTCCATTCCATTCCATGGAATTCCGTTCCATTCCATTCCATTCCGTTCCGTTCCGTCCCGTTCCGTTCCGTTCCGTTCCGTTGCGTTCCGTTCCGTTCTACTCGGGTTGATTCCATTCTATTCCATTCCATTCCATTCCATTCCATTCGATTCCATTCGATTCCACTCCATTCCATTCCATAGAATTCCATTCCATTCCATTCCATTCCATTGAATTCCATTCCATTCCATTCCATTCCATAGAATTCCATTCCATTCCATTCCATTCCATTGAATTCCATTCCATTCCATTCCATTCCATTCCATTCCATTCCATTCCATTGCATTCCATTGCATTCCATTCCATTCCATTCCATTCCATTCCACTCCACTCCACTCCACTCCACTCCATTCCACTCCACTCCACTCCGGTACATTCCATTCCATTCCATTCCATTCCATTCCATTCCATTCCATTCCATTCCGTGCTTCTCGGGTACATTCCGTTCCGTTCCATTCCATTCCATTCCGTTCCAGTGCACTCTACTCCACTCCACTCCACTCCACTCCACTCCGGTACATTCCATTCCATTCCATTCCATTCCATTCCATTCCATTTCCATTCCCATTCCATTTCCATTCCCGTTCCATTTCTATTCCCGTTTCTTTTCCATTCCCGTTCCATTTCCATTCCAGTTCCATTACCATTCCCGTTCCATTTCCATTCCCGATCCATTTCCATTCCCGTTCCTTTTCCATTCCCGTTCCATTTCCATTCCCGTTCCGTTACCATTCCCGTTCCATTTCCGTTCCCGTTCCGTTTCCGTTCCCGTTCCATTTCCGTTCTCGTTCCGTTTCCGTTCCCGTTCCATTTCCATTCCCGTTCCATTTCCGTTCCCGTTCCATTTCCATTCCCGTTCCATTTCCATTCCCTTTCCATTTCCATTTCATTCCATTCCGTTCTGCTCGGGTACATTCCATTCCATACCATTGCATTCCATTCCGTTCTGCTCCTGTCCATTCCATTCCATTCCATTCCGTTCCATTCCGTTCTACTCGGGTAGATTGCATTCCATTCCATTCCATTCCATTCCATTCCATTCCATTCCATGGAATTCCATTCCATTCCATTCCATTCCATTCCATTCCATTCCATGGAATTCCATTCCATTCCATTCCATTCCATTCCATTCCATAGAATTCCATTCCATTCCATTCCATTCCATTGAATTCCGTTCCATTCCATTCCATTCCGTTCCGTTCCGTTCCGTTCCGTTCCGTTGCGTTCCGTTCCGTTGCGTTGTGTTCCGTTCCGTTCTACTCGGGTTGATTCCATTCTATTCCATTCCATTCCAATCCATTCCATTGAATTCCATTCCATTCCATTCCATTCCATGGAATTCCGTTCCATTCCATTCCATTCCGTTCCGTTCCGTCCCGTTCCGTTCCGTTCCGTTCCGTTGCGTTCCGTTCCGTTCTACTCGGGTTGATTCCATTCTATTCCATTCCATTCCATTCGATTCCATTCGATTCCATTCGATTCCACTCCATTCCATTCCATAGAATTCCATTCCATTCCATTCCATTCCATTGAATTCCATTCCATTCCATTCCATTCCATTGAATTCCATTCCATTCCATTCCATTCCATTGAATTCCATTCCATTCCATTCCATAGAATTCCATTGAATTCCATTCCATTCCATGGAATTCCATTCCATTCCATTCCATTCCATTCCATTCCATTCCATTCCATTCTACTGGTGTCCATTCCATTCCATTCCATTCCATTCCATTCCATTCCATTCCTTTCCATTCCATTGCATTCCATTGCATTCCATTCCATTCCATTCCATTCCATTCCATTCCATTCCACTCCACTCCACTCCACTCCACTCCATTCCACTCCACTCCACTCCGGTACATTCCATTCCATTCCATTCCATTCCATTCCATTCCATTCCATTCCATTCCGTGCTTCTCGGGTACATTCCGTTCCGTTCCATTCCATTCCATTCCATTCCATTCCGTTCCAGTGCACTCTACTCCACTCCACTCCACTCCACTCCACTCCGGTACATTCCATTCCATTCCATTCCATTCCATTCCATTCCATTTCCATTCCCATTCCATTTCCATTCCCGTTCCATTTCCATTCCCTGTTTCTTTTCCATTCCCGTTCCATTTCCATTCCAGTTCCATTACCATTCCCGTTCCATTTCCATTCCCGATCCATTTCCATTCCCGTTCCTTTTCCATTCCCGTTCCATTTCCATTCCCATTCCGTTACCATTCCCGTTCCATTTCCGTTCCCGTTCCGTTTCCGTTCCCGTTCCATTTCCGTTCTCGTTCCGTTTCCGTTCCCGTTCCATTTCCATTCCCGTTCCATTTCCGTTCCCGTTCCATTTCCATTCCCGTTCCATTTCCATTCCCTTTCCATTTCCATTTCATTCCATTCCGTTCTGCTCGGGTACCTTCCATTCCATTCCATTGCATTCCATTCCGTTCTGCTCCTGTCCATTCCATTCCATTCCATTCCGTTCCATTCCGTTCTACTCGGGTAGATTCCATTCCATTCCATTCCATTCCATTCCATTCCATTCCATTCCATTCCATTCTACTGGTGTCCATTCCATTCCATTCCATTCCATTCCATTCCATTCCATTCCATTCCATTGCATTCCATTCCATTCCATTCCATTCCATTCCGTTCCGTTCTACTCGGTTACATTCCATTCAATTCCATTCCATTCCGTTCTACTCGGGTAGATTCCATTCCATTCCATTCCATTCCTTTCCATTCCATTGCATTCCATTGCATTGCATTGCACTCAATTCCATTCCATTCCATTCCATTCCATTCCATTCCATTCCATTCCATTCCGTTCCGTTCAACTCGGTTACATTCCATTCAATTACATTCCATTCCGTTCTACTCGGTTACATTCCATTCCATTCCATTCCATTCCATTCCAATCCATTCCATTCCATTCCATTCCGTTCTACTTTGGTACATTCCATTCCATTCCATTCCATTCCATTCCATTCCGTTCTACTCGGGTTGATTCCATTCTATTCCATTCCATTCCATTCCATTCCATTCCATTCCATTCCATTCCATTCCATGGAATTCCATTCCATTCCATTCCATTCCATTCCATTCCATTCCATTCCATTCCATTGAATTCCATTCCATTCCATTCCATTCCATTCCATTGAATTCCATTCCGTTCCATTCCATTCCATTGAATTCCATTCCATTCCATTCCATTCCATTCCATTCCATTCCATTCCATTCCATTCCATTGAATTCCATTCCATTCCATTCCATTCCATTCCATTCCATTCCATCCCATTCCATTCCATTCCATTCCATTCCGTTCTACTCGGGTTGATTCCATTCTATTCCATTCCATTCCATTCGATCCCATTTGATTCCATTCGATTCCATTCAATTCCATTCGATTCCATTCCATTCCACTCCATTCCATTCCATTGAATTCCATTCCGTTCCATTCCATTCCATTCCATTCCATTCCATTCCATTCCATTCCATTGAATTCCATTCCATTCCATTCCATTCCATTCCATTGAATTCCATTCCATTCCATTCCATTCCATTGAATTCCATTCCATTCCATTCCATTCCATTCCATTCCATTCCATTCTACTGGTGTCCATTCCATTCCATTCCATTCCATTCCATTCCATTCCATTCCATTCCATTCCTTTCCATTCCATTGCATTCCATTGCATTCCATTCCATTCCATTCCATTCCATTCCATTCCATTCCACTCCACTCCACTCCACTCCACTCCATTCCACTCCACTCCACTCCGGTACATTCCATTCCATTCCATTCCATTCCATTCCATTCCATAGAATTCCATTCCATTCCATTCCATTCCATTCCATTGAATTCCATTCCATTCCATTCCATTCCATTCCATTCCATTCCATTGAATTCCATTCCATTCCATAGAATTCCATTCCATTCCATTCCATTCCATTGAATTCCGTTCCTTTCCATTCCATTCCATTCCGTTCCTTTCCGTTCCGTTCCGTTCCGTTCCGTTGCGTTCCGTTCCGTTCCGTTGCGTTCCGTTCCGTTCTACTCGGGTTGATTCCATTCTATTCCATTCCATTCCATTCCATTCCATTCCATTCCATTCCATTCCATTCCATTCCATTGAATTCCGTTCCATTCCATTCCATTGCCTTCCGTTCCGTCCCGTTCCTTTCCGTTCCGTTCCGTTGCGTGCCGTTCCGTTCTACTCAGGTTGATTCCATTCTATTCCATTCCATTCCATTCGATTCCATTCGATTCCAATCGATTCCATTCGATTGCATTCGATTCCATTCGTTGCCATTCCATTCCATTCCATTGAATTCCATTCCGTTCCATTCCATTCCATTCCATTCCATTGAATTCCATTCCATTCCATTCCATTCCTTTCCATTCCATAGAATTCCATTCCATTCCATTCCATTCCATTCCATTCCATTCCATTCCATTCCATTGAATTCCGTTCCATTCCATTCCATTCCATTCCATTCCATTCCATAGAATTCCGTTCCATTCCATTCCATTCCATTCCATTCCATTCCATAGAATTCCATTCCATTCCGTTCCATTCCATTCCATTCCATAGAATTCCATTCCATTCCATTCCATTCCATTCCATTTCATAGAATTCCATTCCATTCCATTCCATTCCATTCCATTCCATTCCATTCCATAGAATTCCATTCCATTCCATTCCATTCCATTGAATTCCGTTCCATTCCATTCCATTCCGTTCCGTTCCATTCCGTTCCGTTCCGTTGCGTTCCGTTCCGTTCCGTTGTGTTCCGTTCCGTTCTACTCGGGTTGATTCCATTCTATTCCATTCCATTCCAATCCATTCCATTCCATTCCATTGAATTCCATTCCATTCCATTCCATTCCATTCCATTCCATTCCATGGAATTCCATTCCATTCCATTCTATGGAATTCCGTTCCATTTCATTCCATTCCGTTCCTTTCCATCCCGTTCCGTTCCGTTCCGTTCCGTTGCGTTCCGTTCCGTTCTACTCGGGTTGATTCCATTCTATTCCATTCCATTCCATTCGATTCCATTCGATTCCATTCGATTACACTCCATTCCATTCCATAGAATTCCATTCCATTCCATTCCATTCCATTGAATTCCATTCCATTCCATTCCATAGAATTCCATTGAATTCCATTCCATTCCATTGAATTCCATTCCATTCCATTCCATTCCATTCCATTCCATTCCATTCTACTGGTGTCCATTCCATTCCATTCCATTCCATTCCATTCCATTCCATTCCATTCCTTTCCATTCCATTGCATTCCATTGCATTCCATTCCATTCCATTCCATTCCATTCCATTCCACTCCACTCCACTCCACTCCACTCCATTCCACTCCACTCCACTCCGGTACATTCCATTCCATTCCATTCCATTCCATTCCATTCCATTCCATTCCATTCCATTCCGTGCTTCTCGGGTACATTCCGTTCCGTTCCATTCCATTCCATTCCATTCCATTCCGTTCCAGTGCACTCTACTCCACTCCACTCCACTCCACTCCACTCCACTCCGGTACATTCCATTCCATTCCTTTCCATTCCATTCCATTCCATTTCCATTCCCATTCCATTTCCATTCCCGTTCCATTTCCATTCCCGTTTCTTTTCCATTCCCGTTCCATTTCCATTCCAGTTCCATTACCATTCCCGTTCCATTTCCATTCCCGATCCATTTCCATTCCCGTTCCTTTTCCATTCCCGTTCCATTTCCATTCCCATTCCGTTACCATTCCCGTTCCATTTCCGTTCCCGTTCCATTTCCGTTCCCGTTCCATTTCCGTTCTCGTTCCGTTTCCGTTCCCGTTCCATTTCCGTTCTCGTTCCGTTTCCGTTCCCGTTCCATTTCCATTCCCGTTCCATTTCCGTTCCCGTTCCATTTCCATTCCCGTTCCATTTCCATTCCCTTTCCATTTCCATTTCATTCCATTCCGTTCTGCTCGGGTACCTTCCATTCCATTCCATTGCATTCCATTCCGTTCTGCTCCTGTCCATTCCATTCCATTCCATTCCGTTCCATTCCGTTCTACTCGGGTAGATTCCATTCCATTCCATTCCATTCCATTCCATTCCATTCCATTCCATTCCATTCTACTGGTGTCCATTCCATTCCATTCCATTCCATTCCATTCCATTCCATTCCATTGCATTCCATTCCATTCCATTCCATTCCATTCCGTTCCGTTCTACTCGGTTACATTCCATTCAATTCCATTCCATTCCGTTCTACTCGGGTAGATTCCATTCCATTCCATTCCATTCCTTTCCATTCCATTGCATTCCATTGCATTGCATTGCACTCAATTCCATTCCATTCCATTCCATTCCATTCCATTCCATTCCATTCCATTCCGTTCCGTTCAACTCGGTTACATTCCATTCAATTACATTCCATTCCGTTCTACTCGGTTACATTCCATTCCATTCCATTCCATTCCATTCCAATCCATTCCATTCCATTCCATTCCGTTCTACTTTGGTACATTCCATTCCATTCCATTCCATTCCATTCCATTCCATTCCATTACATTCCATTCCATTCCATTCCTTTCTACTCGGGTTGATTCCATTCTATTCCATTCCATTCCATTCCATTCCATTCCATTCCATTCCATTCCATTCCATGGAATTCCATTCCATTCCATTCCATTCCATTCCATTCCATTCCATTGAATTCAATTCCATTCCATTCCATTCCATTCCATTGAATTCCATTCCATTCCATTCCATTCCATTCCATTCCATTCCATCCCATTCCATTCCATTCCATTCCATTCCGTTCTACTCGGG
This sequence comes from Gorilla gorilla gorilla, assembly GCF_029281585.2. Lineage (NCBI taxonomy): Eukaryota > Metazoa > Chordata > Mammalia > Primates > Hominidae > Gorilla > Gorilla gorilla. The sequence continues at coordinate 59,971,795 of NC_073242.2, forward strand.
TTGATTCCATTCTATTCCATTCCATTCCATTCGATCCCATTTGATTCCATTCGATTCCATTCAATTCCATTCGATTCCATTCCATTCCACTCCATTCCATTCCATTGAATTCCATTCCGTTCCATTCCATTCCATTCCATTCCATTCCATTCCATTCCATTGAATTCCATTCCATTCCATTCCATTCCATTCCATTGAATTCCATTCCATTCCATTCCATTCCATTGAATTCCATTCCATTCCATTCCATTCCATTCCATTCCATTCTACTGTTGTCCATTCCATTCCATTCCATTCCATTCCATTCCATTCCATTCCATTCCTTTCCATTCCATTGCATTCCATTGCATTCCATTCCATTCCATTCCATTCCATTCCATTCCATTCCACTCCACTCCACTCCACTCCACTCCACTCCATTCCACTCCACTCCACTCCGGTACATTCCATTCCATTCCATTCCATTCCATTCCATAGAATTCCATTCCATTCCATTCCATTCCATTCCATTGAATTCCATTCCATTCCATTCCATTCCATTCCATTCCATTCCATTGAATTCCATTCCATTCCATAGAATTCCATTCCATTCCATTCCATTCCATTGAATTCCGTTCCTTTCCATTCCATTCCATTCCGCTCCTTTCCGTTCCGTTCCCTTCCGTTCCGTTGCGTTCCGTTCCGTTCCGTTGCGTTCCGTTCCGTTCTACTCGGGTTGATTCCATTCTATTCCATTCCATTCCATTCCATTCCATTGAATTCCATTCCATTCCATTCCATTCCATTGAATTCCGTTCCATTCCATTCCATTCCCTTCCGTTCCGTCCCGTTCCGTTCCGTTCCGTTCCGTTGCGTGCCGTTCCGTTCTACTCAGGTTGATTCCATTCTATTCCATTCCATTCCATTCGATTCCATTCGATTCCAATCGATTCCATTCGATTGCATTCGATTCCATTCGTTGCCATTCCATTCCATTCCATTGAATTCCATTCCGTTCCATTCCATTCCATTCCATTCCATTGAATTCCATTCCATTCCATTCCATTCCTTTCCATTCCATAGAATTCCATTCCATTCCATTCCATTCCATTCCATTCCATTCCATTCCATTGAATTCCGTTCCATTCCATTCCATTCCATTCCATTCCATTCCATAGAATTCCGTTCCATTCCATTCCATTCCATTCCATTCCATTCCATTCCATTCCATAGAATTCCATTCCATTCCGTTCCATTCCATTCCATTCCATAGAATTCCATTCCATTCCATTCCATTCCATTCCATTTCATTGAATTCCATTCCATTCCATTCCATTCCATTCCATTCCATTCCATAGAATTCCATTCCATTCCATTCCATTCCATTGAATTCCGTTCCATTCCATTCCATTCCGTTCCGTTCCATTCCGTTCCGTTCCGTTGCGTTCCGTTCCGTTCCGTTGTGTTCCGTTCCGTTCTACTCGGGTTGATTCCATTCTATTCCATTCCATTCCAATCCTTTCCATTCCATTCCATTGAATTCCATTCCATTCCATTCCATTCCATTCCATTCCATTCCATGGAATTCCATTCCATTCCATTCCATGGAATTCCGTTCCATTTCATTCCATTCCGTTCCTTTCCATCCCGTTCCGTTCCGTTCCGTTCTACTCGGGTTGATTCCATTCTATTCCATTCCATTCCATTCGATTCCATTCGATTCCATTCGATTCCACTCCATTCCATTCCATAGAATTCCATTCCATTCCATTCCATTCCATAGAATTCCATTCCATTCCATTCCATAGAATTCCAATGAATTCCATTCCATTCCATTGAATTCCATTCCATTCCATTCCATTCCATTCCATTCCATTCCATTCCATTCTACTGGTGTCCATTCCATTCCATTGCATTCCATTCCATTCCATTCCATTCCTTTCCATTCCATTGCATTCCATTGCATTCCATTCCATTCCATTCCATTCCATTCCATTCCATTCCACTCCACTCCACTCCACTCCACTCCATTCCACTCCACTCCACTCCGGTACATTCCATTCCATTCCATTCCATTCCATTCCATTCCATTCCATTCCATTCCGTGCTTCTCGGGTACATTCCGTTCCGTTCCATTCCATTCCATTCCATTCCATTCCGTTCCAGTGCACTCTACTCCACTCCACTCCACTCCACTCCACTCCGGTACATTCCATTCCATTCCATTCCATTCCATTCCATTCCATTTCCATTCCCATTCCATTTCCATTCCCGTTCCATTTCCATTCCCGTTTCTTTTCCATTCCCGTTCCATTTCCATTCCAGTTCCATTACCATTCCCGTTCCATTTCCATTCCCGATCCATTTCCATTCCCGTTCCTTTTCCATTCCCGTTCCATTTCCATTCCCGTTCCGTTACCATTCCCGTTCCATATCCGTTCCCGTTCCGTTTCCGTTCCCGTTCCATTTCCGTTCTCGTTCCGTTTCCGTTCCCGTTCCATTTCCATTCCCGTTCCATTTCCGTTCCCGTTCCATTTCCATTCCCGTTCCATTTCCGTTCCCGTTCCTTTTCCATTCCCGTTCTATTTCCATTCCCTTTCCATTTCCATTTCATTCCATTCCGTTCTGCTCGGGTACATTCCATTCCATTCCATTGCATTCCATTCCGTTCTGCTCCTGTCCATTCCATTCCATTCCATTCCGTTCCATTCCGTTCTACTCGGGTAGATTCCATTCCATTCCATTCCATTCCATTCCATTCCATTCCATTCCATTCCATTCCATTCTACTGGTGTCCATTCCATTCCATTCCATTCCATTCCATTCCATTCCATTCCATTCCATTGCATTGCATTCCATTCCATTCCATTCCATTCCATTCCGTTCCGTTCTACTCGGTTACATTCCATTCAATTCCATTCCATTCCGTTCTACTCGGGTAGATTCCATTCCATTCCATTCCATTCCTTTCCTTTCCATTCCATTGCATTCCATTGCATTGCATTGCACTCAATTCCATTCCATTCCATTCCATTCCATTCCATTCCATTCCACTCCATTCCGTTCCGTTCAACTCGGTTACATTCCATTCAATTACATTCCATTCCGTTCTACTCGGTTACATTCCATTCCATTCCATTCCATTCCATTCCAATCCATTCCATTCCATTCCATTCCGTTCTACTCGGGTACATTCCATTCCATTCCATTCCATTCCATTCCATTCCATTCCATTCCATTGCATTCGGTTCTACTTTGGTACATTCCATTCCATTCCATTCCATTCCATTCCATTCCATTCCATTCCATTCCATTACATTACATTCCATTCCATTCCATTCCGTTCTACTCGGGTTGATTCCATTCTATTCCATTCCATTCCATTCCATTCCATTCCATTCCATTCCATTCCATTCCATTCCAATCGATTCCATTCCATTCCATTCCATGGAATTCCATTCCATTCCATTCCATTCCATGGAACTCCATTCCATTCCATTCCATTCCATAGAATTCCATTCCATTCCATTCCATTCCATTCCATTCCATTCCATTCCATTGAATTCCATTCCATTCCATTCCATTCCATTCCATCCCATTCCATTCCATTCCATTCCGTTCTACTCGGGTTGATTCCATTCTATTCCATTCCATTCCATTCGATCCCATTTGATTCCATTCGATTCCATTCAATTCCATTCGATTCCATTCCATTCCACTCCATTCCATTCCATTGAATTCCATTCCATTCCATTCCATTCCATTCCATTCCATTCCATTCCATTCCATTCCATTGTATTCCATTCCATTCCATTCCATTCCTTTCCATTGAATTCCATTCCATTCCATTCCATTCCATTCCATTCCATGGAATTCCATTCCATTCCATTCCATGGAATTCCATTCCATTCCATTCCATTCCATTCCATTCCATTCCATTCCATTCCATAGAATTCCATTCCATTCCATTCCATTCCACTGAATTCCGTTCCATTCCATTCCATTCCGTTCCGTTCCGTTCCGTTGCGTTCCGTTGCGTTCCGTTCCGTTCCGTTGTGCTCCGTTCCGTTCTACTCGGGTTGATTCCATTCTATTCCATTCCATTCCAATCCATTCCGTTCCATTCCATTGAATTCCATTCCATTCCATTCCATTCCATTCCATTCCATTCCATGGAATTCCGTTCCATTCCATTCCATTCCGTTCCGTTCCGTCCCGTTCCGTTCCGTTCCGTTCCGATGCGTTCCGTTCCGTTCTACTCGGGTTGATTCCATTCTATTCCATTCCATTCCATTCGATTCCATTCGATTCCATTCGATTCCACTCCATTCCATTCCATAGAATTCCATTCCATTCCATTCCATTCCATTGAATTCCATTCCATTCCATTCCATTCCATTGAATTCCATTCCATTCCATTCCATTCCATGGAATTCCATTCCATTCCATTCCATTCCATTCCATTCCATTCCATTCCATTGAATTCCATTCCATTCCATTCCATTCCATTCCATTCCATTCCATTCCATTCCATTCCATTCCATTCTACTGTTGTCCATTCCATTCCATTCCATTCCATTCCATTCCATTCCATTCCAGTCCTTTCCATTCCATTGCATTCCATTGCATTCCATTCCATTCCATTCCATTCCATTCCATTCCATTCCATTCCATTCCACTCCACTCCACTCCACTCCACTCCATTCCACTCCACTCCACTCCGGTACATTCCATTCCATTCCATTCCATTCCATTCCATTCCATTCCGTGCTTCTCGGGTACATTCCGTTCCGTTCCATTCCATTCCATTCCATTCCATTCCGTTCCAGTGCACTCTACTCCACTCCACTCCACTCCACTCCGGTACATTCCATTCCATTCCATTCCATTCCATTCCATTCCATTCCATTCCATTCCATTCCATTCCATTCCATTCCATTCCATTTCCATTCCCATTCCATTTCCATTCCCGTTCCATTTCCATTCCCGTTTCTTTTCCATTCCCGTTCCATTTCCATTCCAGTTCCATTACCATTCCCGTTCCATTTCCATTCCCGATCCATTTCCATTCCCGTTCCTTTTCCATTCCCGTTCCATTTCCATTCCCGTTCCGTTACCATTCCCGTTCCATTTCCGTTCCCGTTCCGTTTCCGTTCCCGTTCCATTTCCGTTCTCGTTCCGTTTCCGTTCCCGTTCCATTTCCATTCCCGTTCCATTTCCGTTCCCGTTCCATTTCCATTCCCGTTCCATTTCCATTCCCTTTCCATTTCCATTTCATTCCATTCCGTTCTGCTCGTGTACATTCCATTCCATTCCATTGCATTCCATTCCGTTCTGCTCCTGTCCATTCCATTCCATTCCATTCCGTTCCATTCCGTTCTACTCGGGTAGATTCCATTCCATTCCATTCCATTCCATTCCATTCCATTCCATTCCATTCCATTCCATTCCATTCTACTGGTGTCCATTCCATTCCATTCCATTCCATTCCATTCCATTCCATTCCATTCCATTCCATTCCATTCCATTGCATTCCATTCCATTCCATTCCATTCCATTGCATTCCATTCCATTCCATTCCATTCCATTCCGTTCCGTTCTACTCGGTTACATTCCATTCAATTCCATTCCATTCCGTTCTACTCGGGTAGATTCCATTCCATTCCATTCCATTCCTTTCCTTTCCATTCCATTGCATTCCATTGCATTGCATTGCACTCAATTCCATTCCATTCCATTCCATTACATTCCATTCCATTCCATTCCATTCCATTCCGTTCCGTTCAACTCGGTTACATTCCATTCAATTACATTCCATTCCGTTCTACTCGGTTACATTCCATTCCATTCCATTCCATTCCATTCCAATCCATTCCATTCCATTCCATTCCGTTCTACTCGGGTACATTCCATTCCATTCCATTCCATTCCATTCCATTCCATTCCATTCCATTCCATTCCATTCGGTTCTACTTTGGTACATTCCATTCCATTCCATTCCATTCCATTCCATTCCATTCCATTCCATTACATTCCATTCCATTCCATTCCGTTCTACTCGGGTTGATTCCATTCTATTCCATTCCATTCCATTCCATTCCATTCCATTCCATTCCATTCCATTCCAATCGATTCCATTCCATTCCATTCCATGGAATTCCATTCCATTCCATTCCATTCCATGGAACTCCATTCCGTTCCATTCCATTCCATAGAATTCCATTCCATTCCATTCCATTCCATTCCATTCCATTCCATTCCATTCTACTGGTGTCCATTCCATTCCATTGCATTCCATTCCATTCCATTCCATTCCTTTCCATTCCATTGCATTCCATTGCATTCCATTCCATTCCATTCCATTCCATTCCATTCCATTCCACTCCACTCCACTCCACTCCACTCCATTCCACTCCACTCCACTCCGGTACATTCCATTCCATTCCATTCCATTCCATTCCATTCCATTCCATTCCATTCCGTGCTTCTCGGGTACATTCCGTTCCGTTCCATTCCATTCCATTCCATTCCATTCCGTTCCAGTGCACTCTACTCCACTCCCCTCCACTCCACTCCACTCCGGTACATTCCATTCCATTCCATTCCATTCCATTCCATTCCATTTCCATTCCCATTCCATTTCCATTCCCGTTCCATTTCCATTCCCGTTTCTTTTCCATTCCCGTTCCATTTCCATTCCAGTTCCATTACCATTCCCGTTCCATTTCCATTCCCGATCCATTTCCATTCCCGTTCCTTTTCCATTCCCGTTCCATTTCCATTCCCGTTCCGTTACCATTCCCGTTCCATATCCGTTCCCGTTCCGTTTCCGTTCCCGTTCCATTTCCGTTCTCGTTCCGTTTCCGTTCCCGTTCCATTTCCATTCCCGTTCCATTTCCGTTCCCGTTCCATTTCCATTCCCGTTCCATTTCCGTTCCCGTTCCTTTTCCATTCCCGTTCTATTTCCATTCCCTTTCCATTTCCATTTCATTCCATTCCGTTCTGCTCGGGTACATTCCATTCCATTCCATTGCATTCCATTCCGTTCTGCTCCTGTCCATTCCATTCCATTCCATTCCATTCCATTCCATTCCATTCCATTCCATTCCGTTCCGTTCAACTCGGTTACATTCCATTCAATTACATTCCATTCCGTTCTACTCGGTTACATTCCATTCCATTCCATTCCATTCCATTCCAATCCATTCCATTCCATTCCATTCCGTTCTACTCGGGTACATTCCATTCCATTCCATTCCATTCCATTCCATTCCATTCCATTCCATTGCATTCGGTTCTACTTTGGTACATTCCATTCCATTCCATTCCATTCCATTCCATTCCATTCCATTCCATTCCATTCCATTACATTCCATTCCATTCCATTCCATTCCGTTCTACTCGGGTTGATTCCATTCTATTCCATTCCATTCCATTCCATTCCATTCCATTCCATTCCATTCCATTCCAATCGATTCCATTCCATTCCATTCCATGGAATTCCATTCCATTCCATTCCATTCCATGGAACTCCATTCCGTTCCATTCCATTCCATAGAATTCCATTCCATTCCATTCCATTCCATTCCATTCCATTCCATTCCATTGAATTCCATTCCATTCCATTCCATTCCATTCCATCCCATTCCATTCCATTCCATTCCGTTCTACTCGGGTTGATTCCATTCTATTCCATTCCATTCCATTCGATCCCATTTGATTCCATTCGATTCCATTCAATTCCATTCGATTCCATTCCATTCCACTCCATTCCATTCCATTGAATTCCATTCCATTCCATTCCATTCCATTCCATTCCATTCCATTCCATTCCATTCCATTGTATTCCATTCCATTCCATTCCATTCCTTTCCATTGAATTCCATTCCATTCCATTCCATTCCATTCCATTCCATTCCATTCCATTCCATTCCATGGAATTCCATTCCATTCCATTCCATGGAATTCCATTCCATTCCATTCCATTCCATTCCATTCCATTCCATAGAATTCCATTCCATTCCATTCCATTCCACTGAATTCCGTTCCATTCCATTCCATTCCGTTCCGTTCCGTTCCGTTGCGTTCCGTTGCGTTCCGTTCCGTTCCGTTGTGCTCCGTTCCGTTCTACTCGGGTTGATTCCATTCTATTCCATTCCATTCCAATCCATTCCGTTCCATTCCATTGAATTCCATTCCATTCCATTCCATTCCATTCCATTCCATTCCATTCCATTCCATGGAATTCCGTTCCATTCCATTCCATTCCGTTCCGTTCCGTCCCGTTCCGTTCCGTTCCGTTCCGATGCGTTCCGTTCCGTTCTACTCGGGTTGATTCCATTCTATTCCATTCCATTCCATTCGATTCCATTCGATTCCATTCGATTCCACTCCATTCCATTCCATAGAATTCCATTCCATTCCATTCCATTCCATTGAATTCCATTCCATTCCATTCCATTCCATTGAATTCCATTCCATTCCATTCCATTCCATGGAATTCCATTCCATTCCATTCCATTCCATTCCATTCCATTCCATTCCATTGAATTCCATTCCATTCCATTCCATTCCATTCCATTCCATTCCATTCCATTCCATTCCATTCCATTCCATTCTACTGTTGTCCATTCCATTCCATTCCATTCCATTCCATTCCATTCCAGTCCTTTCCATTCCATTGCATTCCATTGCATTCCATTCCATTCCATTCCATTCCATTCCATTCCATTCCATTCCATTCCACTCCACTCCACTCCACTCCACTCCATTCCACTCCACTCCACTCCGGTACATTCCATTCCATTCCATTCCATTCCATTCCATTCCATTCCGTGCTTCTCGGGTACATTCCGTTCCGTTCCATTCCATTCCATTCCATTCCATTCCGTTCCAGTGCACTCTACTCCACTCCACTCCACTCCACTCCGGTACATTCCATTCCATTCCATTCCATTCCATTCCATTCCATTCCATTCCATTCCATTTCCATTCCCATTCCATTTCCATTCCCGTTCCATTTCCATTCCCGTTTCTTTTCCATTCCCGTTCCATTTCCATTCCAGTTCCATTACCATTCCCGTTCCATTTCCATTCCCGATCCATTTCCATTCCCGTTCCTTTTCCATTCCCGTTCCATTTCCATTCCCGTTCCGTTACCATTCCCGTTCCATTTCCGTTCCCGTTCCGTTTCCGTTCCCGTTCCATTTCCGTTCTCGTTCCGTTTCCGTTCCCGTTCCATTTCCATTCCCGTTCCATTTCCGTTCCCGTTCCATTTCCATTCCCGTTCCATTTCCATTCCCTTTCCATTTCCATTTCATTCCATTCCGTTCTGCTCGGGTACATTCCATTCCATTCCATTGCATTCCATTCCGTTCTGCTCCTGTCCATTCCATTCCATTCCATTCCGTTCCATTCCGTTCTACTCGGGTAGATTCCATTCCATTCCATTCCATTCCATTCCATTCCATTCCATTCCATTCCATTCCATTCTACTGGTGTCCATTCCATTCCATTCCATTCCATTCCATTCCATTCCATTCCATTCCATTCCATTGCATTCCATTCCATTCCATTCCATTCCATTCCGTTCCGTTCTACTCGGTTACATTCCATTCAATTCCATTCCATTCCGTTCTACTCGGGTAGATTCCATTCCATTCCATTCCATTCCTTTCCTTTCCATTCCATTGCATTCCATTGCATTGCATTGCACTCAATTCCATTCCATTCCATTCCATTACATTCCATTCCATTCCATTCCATTCCATTCCGTTCCGTTCAACTCGGTTACATTCCATTCAATTACATTCCATTCCGTTCTACTCGGTTACATTCCATTCCATTCCATTCCATTCCATTCCAATCCATTCCATTCCATTCCATTCCGTTCTACTCGGGTACATTCCATTCCATTCCATTCCATTCCATTCCATTCCATTCCATTCCATTCCATTCGGTTCTACTTTGGTACATTCCATTCCATTCCATTCCATTCCATTCCATTCCATTCCATTACATTCCATTCCATTCCATTCCGTTCTACTCGGGTTGATTCCATTCTATTCCATTCCATTCCATTCCATTCCATTCCATTCCATTCCATTCCATTCCATTCCAATCGATTCCATTCCATTCCATTCCATGGAATTCCATTCCATTCCATTCCATTCCATGGAACTCCATTCCGTTCCATTCCATTCCATAGAATTCCATTCCATTCCATTCCATTCCATTCCATTCCATTCCATTCCATTCTACTGGTGTCCATTCCATTCCATTGCATTCCATTCCATTCCATTCCATTCCTTTCCATTCCATTGCATTCCATTGCATTCCATTCCATTCCATTCCATTCCATTCCATTCCATTCCACTCCACTCCACTCCACTCCACTCCATTCCACTCCACTCCACTCCGGTACATTCCATTCCATTCCATTCCATTCCATTCCATTCCATTCCATTCCATTCCGTGCTTCTCGGGTACATTCCGTTCCGTTCCATTCCATTCCATTCCATTCCATTCTGTTCCAGTGCACTCTACTCCACTCCCCTCCACTCCACTCCACTCCGGTACATTCCATTCCATTCCATTCCATTCCATTCCATTCCATTTCCATTCCCATTCCATTTCCATTCCCGTTCCATTTCCATTCCCGTTTCTTTTCCATTCCCGTTCCATTTCCATTCCAGTTCCATTACCATTCCCGTTCCATTTCCATTCCCGATCCATTTCCATTCCCGTTCCTTTTCCATTCCCGTTCCATTTCCATTCCCGTTCCGTTACCATTCCCGTTCCATATCCGTTCCCGTTCCGTTTCCGTTCCCGTTCCATTTCCGTTCTCGTTCCGTTTCCGTTCCCGTTCCATTTCCATTCCCGTTCCATTTCCGTTCCCGTTCCATTTCCATTCCCGTTCCATTTCCGTTCCCGTTCCTTTTCCATTCCCGTTCCATTTCCATTCCCTTTCCATTTCCATTTCATTCCATTCCGTTCTGCTCGGGTACATTCCATTCCATTCCATTGCATTCCATTCCGTTCTGCTCCTGTCCATTCCATTCCATTCCATTCCGTTCCATTCCGTTCTACTCGGGTAGATTCCATTCCATTCCATTCCATTCCATTCCATTCCATTCCATTCCATTCCATTCCATTCTACTGGTGTCCATTCCATTCCATTCCATTCCATTCCATTCCATTCCATTCCATTCCATTCCATTCCATTGCATTCCATTCCATTCCATTCCATTCCATTCCGTTCCGTTCTACTCGGTTACATTCCATTCAATTCCATTCCATTCCGTTCTACTCGGGTAGATTCCATTCCATTCCATTCCATTCCTTTCCTTTCCATTCCATTGCATTCCATTGCATTGCATTGCACTCAATTCCATTCCATTCCATTCCATTCCATTCCATTCCATTCCATTCCATTCCGTTCCGTTCAACTCGGTTACATTCCATTCAATTACATTCCATTCCGTTCTACTCGGTTACATTCCATTCCATTCCATTCCATTCCATTCCAATCCATTCCATTCCATTCCATTCCGTTCTACTCGGGTACATTCCATTCCATTCCATTCCATTCCATTCCATTCCATTCCATTCCATTCCATTCGGTTCTACTTTGGTACATTCCATTCCATTCCATTCCATTCCATTCCATTCCATTCCATTACATTCCATTCCATTCCATTCCGTTCTACTCGGGTTGATTCCATTCTATTCCATTCCATTCCATTCCATTCCATTCCATTCCATTCCATTCCATTCCAATCGATTCCATTCCATTCCATTCCATGGAATTCCATTCCATTCCATTCCATTCCATGGAACTCCATTCCGTTCCATTCCATTCCATAGAATTCCATTCCATTCCATTCCATTCCATTCCATTCCATTCCATTCCATTGAATTCCATTCCATTCCATTCCATTCCATTCCATCCCATTCCATTCCATTCCATTCCGTTCTACTCGGGTTGATTCCATTCTATTCCATTCCATTCCATTCGATCCCATTTGATTCCATTCGATTCCATTCAATTCCATTCGATTCCATTCCATTCCACTCCATTCCATTCCATTGAATTCCATTCCATTCCATTCCATTCCATTCCATTCCATTCCATTCCATTCCATTCCATTGTATTCCATTCCATTCCATTCCATTCCTTTCCATTGAATTCCATTCCATTCCATTCCATTCCATTCCATTCCATTCCATGGAATTCCATTCCATTCCATTCCATGGAATTCCATTCCATTCCATTCCATTCCATTCCATTCCATTCCATTCCATAGAATTCCATTCCATTCCATTCCATTCCACTGAATTCCGTTCCATTCCATTCCATTCCGTTCCGTTCCGTTCCGTTGCGTTCCGTTGCGTTCCGTTCCGTTCCGTTGTGCTCCGTTCCGTTCTACTCGGGTTGATTCCATTCTATTCCATTCCATTCCAATCCATTCCGTTCCATTCCATTGAATTCCATTCCATTACATTCCATTCCATTCCATTCCATTCCATTCCATTCCATGGAATTCCGTTCCATTCCATTCCATTCCGTTCCGTTCCGTCCCGTTCCGTTCCGTTCCGTTCCGATGCGTTCCGTTCCGTTCTACTCGGGTTGATTCCATTCTATTCCATTCCATTCCATTCGATTCCATTCGATTCCATTCGATTCCACTCCATTCCATTCCATAGAATTCCATTCCATTCCATTCCATTCCATTGAATTCCATTCCATTCCATTCCATTCCATTGAATTCCATTCCATTCCATTCCATTCCATGGAATTCCATTCCATTCCATTCCATTCCATTCCATTCCATTCCATTCCATTGAATTCCATTCCATTCCATTCCATTCCATTCCATTCCATTCCATTCCATTCCATTCCATTCCATTCCATTCTACTGTTGTCCATTCCATTCCATTCCATTCCATTCCATTCCATTCCATTCCAGTCCTTTCCATTCCATTGCATTCCATTGCATTCCATTCCATTCCATTCCATTCCATTCCATTCCATTCCATTCCATTCCACTCCACTCCACTCCACTCCACTCCATTCCACTCCACTCCACTCCGGTACATTCCATTCCATTCCATTCCATTCCATTCCATTCCATTCCGTGCTTCTCGGGTACATTCCGTTCCGTTCCATTCCATTCCATTCCATTCCATTCCGTTCCAGTGCACTCTACTCCACTCCACTCCACTCCACTCCGGTACATTCCATTCCATTCCATTCCATTCCATTCCATTCCATTCCATTCCATTCCATTCCATTTCCATTCCCATTCCATTTCCATTCCCGTTCCATTTCCATTCCCGTTTCTTTTCCATTCCCGTTCCATTTCCATTCCAGTTCCATTACCATTCCCGTTCCATTTCCATTCCCGATCCATTTCCATTCCCGTTCCTTTTCCATTCCCGTTCCATTTCCATTCCCGTTCCGTTACCATTCCCGTTCCATTTCCGTTCCCGTTCCGTTTCCGTTCCCGTTCCATTTCCGTTCTCGTTCCGTTTCCGTTCCCGTTCCATTTCCATTCCCGTTCCATTTCCGTTCCCGTTCCATTTCCATTCCCGTTCCATTTCCATTCCCTTTCCATTTCCATTTCATTCCATTCCGTTCTGCTCGGGTACATTCCATTCCATTCCATTGCATTCCATTCCGTTCTGCTCCTGTCCATTCCATTCCATTCCATTCCGTTCCATTCCGTTCTACTCGGGTAGATTCCATTCCATTCCATTCCATTCCATTCCATTCCATTCCATTCCATTCCATTCCATTCTACTGGTGTCCATTCCATTCCATTCCATTCCATTCCATTCCATTCCATTCCATTCCATTCCATTCCATTCCATTGCATTCCATTCCATTCCATTCCATTCCATTCCGTTCGGTTCTACTCGGTTACATTCCATTCAATTCCATTCCATTCCGTTCTACTCGGGTAGATTCCATTCCATTCCATTCCATTCCTTTCCTTTCCATTCCATTGCATTCCATTGCATTGCATTGCACTCAATTCCATTCCATTCCATTCCATTACATTCCATTCCATTCCATTCCATTCCATTCCGTTCCGTTCAACTCGGTTACATTCCATTCAATTACATTCCATTCCGTTCTACTCGGTTACATTCCATTCCATTCCATTCCATTCCATTCCAATCCATTCCATTCCATTCCATTCCGTTCTACTCGGGTACATTCCCTTCCATTCCATTCCATTCCATTCCATTCCATTCCATTCCATTCCATTCCATTCGGTTCTACTTTGGTACATTCCATTCCATTCCATTCCATTCCATTCCATTCCATTCCATTCCATTCCATTACATTCCATTCCATTCCATTCCGTTCTACTCGGGTTGATTCCATTCTATTCCATTCCATTCCATTCCATTCCATTCCATTCCATTCCATTCCATTCCAATCGATTCCATTCCATTCCATTCCATGGAATTCCATTCCATTCCATTCCATTCCATGGAACTCCATTCCGTTCCATTCCATTCCATAGAATTCCATTCCATTCCATTCCATTCCATTCCATTCCATTCCATTCCATTGAATTCCATTCCATTCCATTCCATTCCATTCCATCCCATTCCATTCCATTCCATTCCGTTCTACTCGGGTTGATTCCATTCTATTCCATTCCATTCCATTCGATCCCATTTGATTCCATTCGATTCCATTCAATTCCATTCGATTCCATTCCATTCCACTCCATTCCATTCCATTGAATTCCATTCCATTCCATTCCATTCTATTCCATTCCATTCCATTCCATTCCATTCCATTGAATTCCATTCCATTCCATTCCATTCCTTTCCATTGAATTCCATTCCATTCCATTCCATTCCATTCCATTCCATGGAATTCCATTCCATTCCATTCCATTCCATTCCATTCCATTCCATTCCATAGAATTCCATTCCATTCCATTCCATTCCACTGAATTCCGTTCCATTCCATTCCATTCCGTTCCGTTCCGTTCCGTTGCGTTCCGTTGCGTTCCGTTCCGTTCCGTTGTGCTCCGTTCCGTTCTACTCGGGTTGATTCCATTCTATTCCATTCCATTCCAATCCATTCCGTTCCATTCCATTGAATTCCATTCCATTCCATTCCATTCCATTCCATTCCATTCCATTCCATTCCATGGAATTCCGTTCCATTCCATTCCATTCCGTTCCGTTCCGTCCCGTTCCGTTCCGTTCCGTTCCGATGCGTTCCGTTCCGTTCTACTCGGGTTGATTCCATTCTATTCCATTCCATTCCATTCGATTCCATTCGATTCCATTCGATTCCACTCCATTCCATTCCATAGAATTCCATTCCATTCCATTCCATTCCATTGAATTCCATTCCATTCCATTCCATTCCATTGAATTCCATTCCATTCCATTCCATTCCATTGAATTCCATTCCATTCCATTCCATTCCATTCCATTCCATTCCATTGAATTCCATTCCATTCCATTCCATTCCATTCCATTCCATTCCATTCCATTCCATTCCATTCCATTCTACTGTTGTCCATTCCATTCCATTCCATTCCATTCCATTCCATTCCATTCCAGTCCTTTCCATTCCATTGCATTCCATTGCATTCCATTCCATTCCATTCCATTCCATTCCATTCCATTCCATTCCACTCCACTCCACTCCACTCCACTCCATTCCACTCCACTCCACTCCGGTACATTCCATTCCATTCCATTCCATTCCATTCCATTCCATTCCGTGCTTCTCGGGTACATTCCGTTCCGTTCCATTCCATTCCATTCCATTCCATTCCGTTCCAGTGCACTCTACTCCACTCCACTCCACTCCACTCTGGTACATTCCATTCCATTCCATTCCATTCCATTCCATTCCATTCCATTCCATTCCATTCCATTCCATTTCCATTCCCATTCCATTTCCATTCCCGTTCCATTTCCATTCCCGTTTCTTTTCCATTCCCGTTCCATTTCCATTCCAGTTCCATTACCATTCCCGTTCCATTTCCATTCCCGATCCATTTCCATTCCCGTTCCTTTTCCATTCCCGTTCCATTTCCATTCCCGTTCCGTTACCATTCCCGTTCCATTTCCGTTCCCGTTCCGTTTCCGTTCCCGTTCCATTTCCGTTCTCGTTCCGTTTCCGTTCCCGTTCCATTTCCATTCCCGTTCCATTTCCGTTCCCGTTCCATTTCCATTCCCGTTCCATTTCCATTCCCTTTCCATTTCCATTTCATTCCATTCCGTTCTGCTCGGGTACATTCCATTCCATTCCATTGCATTCCATTCCGTTCTGCTCCTGTCCATTCCATTCCATTCCATTCCGTTCCATTCCGTTCTACTCGGGTAGATTCCATTCCATTCCATTCCATTCCATTCCATTCCATTCCATTCCATTCCATGGAATTCCATTCCATTCCATTCCATTCCATTCCATTCCATTCCATTCCATTCCATAGAATTCCATTCCATTCCATTCCATTCCATTCCATTGAATTCCGTTCCATTCCATTCCATTCCGTTCCGTTCCGTTCCATTCCGTTGCATTCCGTTCCGTTCCGTTGTGTTCCGTTCCGTTCTACTCGGGTTGATTCCATTCTATACCATTCCATTCCAATCCATTCCATTGAATTCTATTCCATTCCATTCCATTCCATGGAATTCCGTTCCATTCCATTCCATTCCGTTCCGTTCCGTCCCGTTCCGTTCCGTTCCGTTCCGTTGCGTTCCGTTCCGTTCTACTCGGGTTGATTCCATTCTATTCCATTCCATTCCATTCCATTCCATTCGATTCCATTCGATTCCACTCCATTCCATTCCATAGAATTCCATTCCATTCCATTCCATTCCATTGAATTCCATTCCATTCCATTCCATTCCATAGAATTCCATTCCATTCCATTCCATTCCATTGAATTCCATTCCATTCCATTCCATTCCATTCCATTCCATTGAATTCCATTCCATTCCATTCCATTCCATGGAATTCCGTTCCATTCCATTCCATTCCGTTCCGTTCCGTCCCGTTCCGTTCCGTTCCGTTCCGTTGCGTTCCGTTCCGTTCTACTCGGGTTGATTCCATTCTATTCCATTCCATTCCATTCGATTCCATTCGATTCCATTCGATTCCACTCCATTCCATTCCATAGAATTCCATTCCATTCCATTCCATTCCATTGAATTCCATTCCATTCCATTCCATTCCATAGAATTCCATTCCATTCCATTCCATTCCATTGAATTCCATTCCATTCCATTCCATTCCATTCCATTCCATTCCATTCCATTCCATTCCATTGCATTCCATTGCATTCCATTCCATTCCATTCCATTCCATTCCATTCCATTCCACTCCACTCCACTCCACTCCACTCCATTCCACTCCACTCCACTCCGGTACATTCCATTCCATTCCATTCCATTCCATTCCATTCCATTCCATTCCGTGCTTCTCGGGTACATTCCGTTCCGTTCCATTCCATTCCATTCCGTTCCAGTGCACTCTACTCCACTCCACTCCACTCCACTCCACTCCGGTACATTCCATTCCATTCCATTCCATTCCATTCCATTCCATTCCATTCCATTCCATTGAATTCCATTCCGTTCCATTCCATTCCATGGAATTCCATTCCATTCCATTCCATTCCATTCCATTCCATTCCATTCCATTGAATTCCATTCCATTCCATTCCATTCCATTCCATTCCATCCCATTCCATTCCATTCCATTCCATTCCGTTCTACTCGGGTTGATTCCATTCTATTCCATTCCATTCCATTCGATCCCATTTGATTCCATTCGATTCCATTCAATTCCATTCGATTCCATTCCATTCCATTCCATTCCATTCCATTGAATTCCGTTCCATTCCATTCCGTTCCGTTCCGTTCCGTTCCGTTCCGTTGCGTTCCGTTCCGTTCCGTTGTGTTCCGTTCCGTTCTACTCGGGTTGATTCCATTCTATTCCATTCCATTCCAATCCATTCCATTCCATTCCAGTGAATTCCATTCCATTCCATTCCATTCCATTCCATTCCATTCCATTGAATTCCATTCCATTCCATTCCATTCCATTCCATTGAATTCCATTCCATTCCATGGAATTCCATGGAATTCCGTTCCATTCCATTCCATTCCGTTCCGTTCCGTCCCGTTCCGTTCCGTTCCGTTCCGTTGCGTTCCGCTCCGTTCTACTCGGGTTGATTCCATTCTATTCCATTCCATTCCATACGATTCCATTCGATTCCATTCGATTCCACTCCATTCCATTCCATAGAATTCCATTCCATTCCATTGAATTCCATTCCATTCCATTCCATTCCATTGAATTCCATTCCATTCCATTCCATTCCATTCCATTCCATTCAATTCCATTCGATTCCATTCCATTCCACTGCATTCCATTCCATTCCACTCCATTCCATTCCATTGAATTCCATTCCATTCCATTCCATTCCATTCCATTCCATTCCATGGAATTCCATTCCATTGAATTCCATTCCATTCCATTCCATTCCATTCCAGTGCACTCTTCTCCACTCCACTCCACTCCACTCCACTCCACTCCGGTACATTCCATTCCATTCCATTCAATTCCATTCGATTCCATTCCATTCCACTCCATTCCATTCCATTGAATTCCATTCCATTCCATTCCATTCCATTCCATTCCATTCCATGGAATTCCATTCCATTCCATTCCATTCCATTCCATTCCATTCCATTCCATTCCATTCCATTCCACTCCACACCACTCCACTCCACTCCATTCCACTCCACTCCACTCCGGTACATTCCATTCAATTCCATTCCATTCCATTCCATTCCATTCCGTGCTTCTCAGGTACATTCCGTTCCGTTCCATTCCATTCCATTCCATTCCATTCCGTTCCAGTGCACTCTACTCCACTCCACTCCACTCCACTCCGGTACATTCCATTCCATTCCATTCCATTCCATTCCATTCCATTTCCATTCCCATTCCATTTCCATTCCCGTTCCATTTCCATTCCCGTTTCTTTTCCATTCCCGTTCCATTTCCATTCCCGTTCCATTACCATTCCCGTTCCATTTCCATTCCCGATCCATTTCCATTCCCGTTCCTTTTCCATTCCCGTTCCATTTCCATTCCCGTTCCGTTACCATTCCCGTTCCATTTCCGTTCCCGTTCCGTTTCCGTTCCCGTTCCATTTCCGTTCTCGTTCCGTTTCCGTTCCCGTTCCATTTCCATTCCCGTTCCATTTCCGTTCCCGTTCCATTTCCATTCCCGTTCCATTTCCATTCCCTTTCCATTTCCATTTCATTCCATTCCGTTCTGCTCGGGTACATTCCATTCCATTCCATTGCATTCCATTCCGTTCTGCTCCTGTCCATTCCATTCTATTCCATTCCGTTCCATTCCGTTCTACTCGGGTAGATTCCATTCCATTCCATTCCATGGAATTCCATTCCATTCCATTCCATTCCATGGAATTCCATTGCATTCCATTCCATTCCATTCCATGGAATTCCATTCCATTCCATTCCATTCCATTCCATAGAATTCCATTCCATTCCATTCCATTCCATTGAATTCCGTTCCATTCCATTCCATTCCGTTCCGTTCCGTTCCGTTCCGTTCCGTTGCATTCCGTTCCGTTCCGTTGTGTTCCGTTCCGTTCTACTCGGGTTGATTCCATTCTATTCCATTCCATTCCAATCCATTCCATTGAATTCCATTCCATTCCATTCCATTCCATGGAATTCCGTTCCATTCCATTCCATTCCGTACCGTTCCGTCCCGTTCCGTTCCGTTCCGTTCCGTTGCGTTCCGTTCCGTTCTACTCGGGTTGATTCCATTCTATTCCATTCCATTCCATTCGATTCCATTCGATTCCATTCGATTCCACTCCATTCCATTCCATAGAATTCCATTCCATTCCATTCCATTCCATTGAATTCCATTCCATTCCATTCCATTCCATAGAATTCAATTCCATTCCATTCCATTCCATAGAATTCCATTCCATTCCATTCCATTCCATTCCATTCCATTCCATTGAATTCCATTCCATTCCATTCCATTGAATTCCATTCCATTCCATTCCATTCCATTCCATTCCATTCCATTCCATTGAATTCCATTCCATTCCATTCCATTCCATGGAATTCCGTTCCATTCCATTCCATTCCATTCCGTTCCGTCCCGTTCCGTTCCGTTCCGTTCCGTTGCGTTCCGTTCCGTTCTACTCGGGTTGATTCCATTCTATTCCATTCCATTCCATTCCATTCCATTCGATTCCATTCGATTCCACTCCATTCCATTCCATAGAATTCCATTCCATTCCATTCCATTCCATTGAATTCCATTCCATTCCATTCCATTCCATAGAATTCCATTCCATTCCATTCCATTCCATTGAATTCCATTCCATTCCATTCCATTCCATTCCATTCCATTGCATTCCATTCCATTCCATTCCATTCCATTCCATTCCATTCCACTCCACTCCACTCCACTCCACTCCATTCCACTCCACTCCACTCCGGTACATTCCATTCCATTCCATTCCATTCCATTCCATTCCATTCCATTCCATTCCATTCCATTCCGTGCTTCTCGGGTACATTCCGTTCCGTTCCATTCCATTCCATTCCGTTCCAGTGCACTCTACTCCACTCCACTCCACTCCACTCCACTCCGGTACATTCCATTCCATTCCATTCCATTCCATTCCATTCCATTTCCATTCCCATTCCATTTCCATTCCCGTTCCATTTCCATTCCCGTTTCTTTTCCATTCCCGTTCCATTTCCATTCCAGTTCCATTACCATTCCCGTTCCATTTCCATTCCCGATCCATTTCCATTCCCGTTCCTTTTCCATTCCCGTTCCATTTCCATTCCCGTTCCGTTACCATTCCCGTTCCATTTCCGTTCCCGTTCCGTTTCCGTTCCCGTTCCATTTCCGTTCTCGTTCCGTTTCCGTTCCCGTTCCATTTCCATTCCCGTTCCATTTCCGTTCCCGTTCCATTTCCATTCCCGTTCCATTTCCATTCCCTTTCCATTTCCATTTCATTCCATTCCGTTCTGCTCGGGTACATTCCATTCCATTCCATTGCATTCCATTCCGTTCTGCTCCTGTCCATTCCATTCCATTCCATTCCGTTCCATTCCGTTCTACTCGGGTAGATTCCATTCCATTCCATTCCATTCCATTCCATTCCATTCCATTCCATGGAATTCCATGGAATTCCATTCCATTCCATTCCATTCCATTCCATTCCATTCCATGGAATTCCATTCCATTCCATTCCATTCCATTCCATTCCATAGAATTCCATTCCATTCCATTCCATTCCATTGAATTCCGTTCCATTCCATTCCATTCCGTTCCGTTCCGTTCCGTTCCGTTCCGTTGCGTTCCGTTCCGTTGCGTTGTGTTCCGTTCCGTTCTACTCGGGTTGATTCCATTCTATTCCACTCCATTCTAATCCATTCCATTGAATTCCATTCCATTCCATTCCATTCCATGGAATTCCGTTCCATTCCATTCCATTCCGTTCCGTTCCGTCCCGTTCCGTTCCGTTCCGTTCCGTTGCGTTCCGTTCCGTTCTACTCGGGTTGATTCCATTCTATTCCATTCCATTCCATTCGATTCCATTCGATTCCATTCGATTCCACTCCATTCCATTCCATAGAATTCCATTCCATTCCATTCCATTCCATTGAATTCCATTCCATTCCATTCCATTCCATTGAATTCCATTCCATTCCATTCCATTCCATTGAATTCCATTCCATTCCATTCCATTCCATTCCATTCCATTCCATTCCATTCCATTCCATTCCATTCCATTCCATTCCATTCTACTGGTGTCCATTCCATTCCATTCCATTCCATTCCATTCCATTCCATTCCTTTCCATTCCATTGCATTCCATTGCATTCCATTCCATTCCATTCCATTCCATTCCATTCCATTCCATTCCATTCCATTCCATGGAATTCCGTTCCATTCCATTCCATTCCGTTCCGTTCCGTCCCGTTCCGTTCCGTTCCGTTCCGTTGCGTTCCGTTCCGTTCTACTCGGGTTGATTCCATTCTATTCCATTCCATTCCATTCCATTCCATTCCATTCGATTCCATTCGATTCCACTCCATTCCATTCCATAGAATTCCATTCCATTCCATTCCATTCCATTGAATTCCATTCCATTCCATTCCATTCCATAGAATTCCATTCCATTCCATTCCATTCCATTGAATTCCATTCCATTCCATTCCATTCCATTCCATTCCATTCCATTCCATTCCATTCCATTCCATTGCATTCCATTGCATTCCATTCCATTCCATTCCATTCCATTCCATTCCATTCCACTCCACTCCACTCCACTCCACTCCATTCCACTCCACTCCACTCCGGTACATTCCATTCCATTCCATTCCATTCCATTCCATTCCATTCCATTCCATTCCGTGCTTCTCGGGTACATTCCGTTCCGTTCCATTCCATTCCATTCCGTTCCAGTGCACTCTACTCCACTCCACTCCACTCCACTCCACTCCGGTACATTCCATTCCATTCCATTCCATTCCATTCCATTCCATTTCCATTCCCATTCCATTTCCATTCCCGTTCCATTTCTATTCCCGTTTCTTTTCCATTCCCGTTCCATTTCCATTCCAGTTCCATTACCATTCCCGTTCCATTTCCATTCCCGATCCATTTCCATTCCCGTTCCTTTTCCATTCCCGTTCCATTTCCATTCCCGTTCCGTTACCATTCCCGTTCCATTTCCGTTCCCGTTCCGTTTCCGTTCCCGTTCCATTTCCGTTCTCGTTCCGTTTCCGTTCCCGTTCCATTTCCATTCCCGTTCCATTTCCGTTCCCGTTCCATTTCCATTCCCGTTCCATTTCCATTCCCTTTCCATTTCCATTTCATTCCATTCCGTTCTGCTCGGGTACATTCCATTCCATACCATTGCATTCCATTCCGTTCTGCTCCTGTCCATTCCATTCCATTCCATTCCGTTCCATTCCGTTCTACTCGGGTAGATTCCATTCCATTCCATTCCATTCCATTCCATTCCATTCCATTCCATGGAATTCCATTCCATTCCATTCCATTCCATTCCATTCCATGGAATTCCATTCCATTCCATTCCATTCCATTCCATTCCATAGAATTCCATTCCATTCCATTCCATTCCATTGAATTCCGTTCCATTCCATTCCATTCCGTTCCGTTCCGTTCCGTTCCGTTCCGTTGCGTTCCGTTCCGTTGCGTTGTGTTCCGTTCCGTTCTACTCGGGTTGATTCCATTCTATTCCATTCCATTCCAATCCATTCCATTGAATTCCATTCCATTCCATTCCATTCCATGGAATTCCGTTCCATTCCATTCCATTCCGTTCCGTTCCGTCCCGTTCCGTTCCGTTCCGTTCCGTTGCGTTCCGTTCCGTTCTACTCGGGTTGATTCCATTCTATTCCATTCCATTCCATTCGATTCCATTCGATTCCATTCGATTCCCCTCCATTCCATTCCATAGAATTCCATTCCATTCCATTCCATTCCATTGAATTCCATTCCATTCCATTCCATTCCATTGAATTCCATTCCATTCCATTCCATTCCATTGAATTCCATTCCATTCCATTCCATAGAATTCCATTGAATTCCATTCCATTCCATGGAATTCCATTCCATTCCATTCCATTCCATTCCATTCCATTCCATTCCATTCTACTGGTGTCCATTCCATTCCATTCCATTCCATTCCATTCCATTCCATTCCATTCCTTTCCATTCCATTGCATTCCATTGCATTCCATTCCATTCCATTCCATTCCATTCCATTCCATTCCACTCCACTCCACTCCACTCCACTCCATTCCACTCCACTCCACTCCGGTACATTCCATTCCATTCCATTCCATTCCATTCCATTCCATTCCATTCCATTCCGTGCTTCTCGGGTACATTCCGTTCCGTTCCATTCCATTCCATTCCATTCCATTCCGTTCCAGTGCACTCTACTCCACTCCACTCCACTCCACTCCACTCCGGTACATTCCATTCCATTCCATTCCATTCCATTCCATTCCATTTCCATTCCCATTCCATTTCCATTCCCGTTCCATTTCCATTCCCGTTTCTTTTCCATTCCCGTTCCATTTCCATTCCAGTTCCATTACCATTCCCGTTCCATTTCCATTCCCGATCCATTTCCATTCCCGTTCCTTTTCCATTCCCGTTCCATTTCCATTCCCATTCCGTTACCATTCCCGTTCCATTTCCGTTCCCGTTCCGTTTCCGTTCCCGTTCCATTTCCGTTCTCGTTCCGTTTCCGTTCCCGTTCCATTTCCATTCCCGTTCCATTTCCGTTCCCGTTCCATTTCCATTCCCGTTCCATTTCCATTCCCTTTCCATTTCCATTTCATTCCATTCCGTTCTGCTCGGGTACCTTCCATTCCATTCCATTGCATTCCATTCCGTTCTGCTCCTGTCCATTCCATTCCATTCCATTCCGTTCCATTCCGTTCTACTCGGGTAGATTCCATTCCATTCCATTCCATTCCATTCCATTCCATTCCATTCCATTCCATTCTACTGGTGTCCATTCCATTCCATTCCATTCCATTCCATTCCATTCCATTCCATTGCATTCCATTCCATTCCATTCCATTCCATTCCGTTCCGTTCTACTCGGTTACATTCCATTCAATTCCATTCCATTCCGTTCTACTCGGGTAGATTCCATTCCATTCCATTCCATTCCTTTCCATTCCATTGCATTCCATTGCATTGCATTGCACTCAATTCCATTCCATTCCATTCCATTCCATTCCATTCCATGCCATTCCATTCCGTTCCGTTCAACTCGGTTACATTCCATTCAATTACATTCCATTCCGTTCTACTCGGTTACATTCCATTCCATTCCATTCCATTCCATTCCAATCCATTCCATTCCATTCCATTCCGTTCTACTTTGGTACATTCCATTCCATTCCATTCCATTCCATTCCATTCCGTTCTACTCGGGTTGATTCCATTCTATTCCATTCCATTCCATTCCATTCCATTCCATTCCATTCCATTCCATTCCATTCCATGGAATTCCATTCCATTCCATTCCATGGAAATCCATTCCATTCCATTCCATTCCATTCCATTCCATTCCATTCCATTGAATTCCATTCCATTCCATTCCATTCCATTCCATTGAATTCCATTCCGTTCCATTCCATTCCATTGAATTCCATTCCATTCCATTCCATTCCATTCCATTCCATTCCATTCCATTCCATTCCATTCCATTCCATTCCATTCCATTCCATTCCATTCCATTCCATTGAATTCCATTCCATTCCATTCCATTCCATTCCATTCCATTCCATCCCATTCCATTCCATTCCATTCCATTCCGTTCTACTCGGTTTGATTCCATTCTATTCCATTCCATTCCATTCGATCCCATTTGATTCCATTCGATTCCATTCAATTCCATTCGATTCCATTCCATTCCACTCCATTCCATTCCATTGAATTCCATTCCGTTCCATTCCATTCCATTCCATTCCATTCCATTCCATTCCATTGAATTCCATTCCATTCCATTCCATTCCATTCCATGGAATTCCATTCCATTCCATTCCATTCCATTGAATTCCATTCCATTCCATTCCATTCCATTCCATTCCATTCCATTCTACTGGTGTCCATTCCATTCCATTCCATTCCATTCCATTCCATTCCATTCCATTCCTTTCCATTCCATTGCATTCCATTGCATTCCATTCCATTCCATTCCATTCCATTCCATTCCATTCCACTCCACTCCACTCCACTCCACTCCATTCCACTCCACTCCACTCCGGTACATTCCATTCCATTCCATTCCATTCCATTCCATTCCATAGAATTCCATTCCATTCCATTCCATTCCATTCCATTGAATTCCATTCCATTCCATTCCATTCCATTCCATTCCATTCCATTGAATTCCATTCCATTCCATAGAATTCCATTCCATTCCATTCCATTCCATTGAATTCCGTTCCTTTCCATTCCATTCCATTCCGTTCCTTTCCGTTCCGTTCCGTTCCGTTCCGTTGCGTTCCGTTCCGTTCCGTTGCGTTCCGTTCCGTTCTACTCGGGTTGATTCCATTCTATTCCATTCCATTCCATTCCATTCCATTCCATTCCATTCCATTCCATTCCATTGAATTCCGTTCCATTCCATTCCATTGCCTTCCGTTCCGTCCCGTTCCTTTCCGTTCCGTTCCGTTGCGTGCCGTTCCGTTCTACTCAGGTTGATTCCATTCTATTCCATTCCATTCCATTCGATTCCATTCGATTCCAATCGATTCCATTCGATTGCATTCGATTCCATTCGTTGCCATTCCATTCCATTCCATTGAATTCCATTCCGTTCCATTCCATTCCATTCCATTCCATTGAATTCCATTCCATTCCATTCCATTCCTTTCCATTCCATAGAATTCCATTCCATTCCATTCCATTCCATTCCATTCCATTCCATTCCATTCCATTGAATTCCGTTCCATTCCATTCCATTCCATTCCATTCCATTCCATAGAATTCCGTTCCATTCCATTCCATTCCATTCCATTCCATTCCATAGAATTCCATTCCATTCCGTTCCATTCCATTCCATTCCATAGAATTCCATTCCATTCCATTCCATTCCATTCCATTTCATTGAATTCCATTCCATTCCATTCCATTCCATTCCATTCCATTCCATAGAATTCCATTCCATTCCATTCCATTCCATTGAATTTCGTTCCATTCCATTCCATTCCGTTCCGTTCCATTACGTTCCGTTCCGTTGCGTTCCGTTCCGTTCCGTTGTGTTCCGTTCCGTTCTACTCGGGTTGATTCCATTCTATTCCATTCCATTCCAATCCATTCCATTCCATTCCATTGAATTCCATTCCATTCCATTCCATTCCATTCCATTCCATTCCATGGAATTCCATTCCATTCCATTCTATGGAATTCCGTTCCATTTCATTCCATTCCGTTCCTTTCCATCCCGTTCCGTTCCGTTCCGTTCCGTTGCGTTCCGTTCCGTTCTACTCGGGTTGATTCCATTCTATTCCATTCCATTCCATTCGATTCCATTCGATTCCATTCGATTACACTCCATTCCATTCCATAGAATTCCATTCCATTCCATTCCATTCCATTGAATTCCATTCCATTCCATTCCATAGAATTCCATTGAATTCCATTCCATTCCATTGAATTCCATTCCATTCCATTCCATTCCATTCCATTCTACTGGTGTCCATTCCATTCCATTCCATTCCATTCCATTCCATTCCATTCCATTCCTTTCCATTCCATTGCATTCCATTGCATTCCATTCCATTCCATTCCATTCCATTCCATTCCATTCCACTCCACTCCACTCCACTCCACTCCACTCCATTCCACTCCACTCCACTCCGGTACATTCCATTCCATTCCATTCCATTCCATTCCATTCCATTCCATTCCATTCCATTCCATTCCGTGCTTCTCGGGTACATTCCGTTCCGTTCCATTCCATTCCATTCCATTCCATTCCGTTCCAGTGCACTCTACTCCACTCCACTCCACTCCACTCCACTCCGGTACATTCCATTCCATTCCTTTCCATTCCATTCCATTCCATTTCCATTCCCACTCCATTTCCATTCCCGTTCCATTTCCATTCCCGTTTCTTTTCCATTCCCGTTCCATTTCCATTCCAGTTCCATTACCATTCCCGTTCCATTTCCATTCCCGATCCATTTCCATTCCCGTTCCTTTTCCATTCCCGTTCCATTTCCATTCCCATTCCGTTACCATTCCCGTTCCATTTCCGTTCCCGTTCCATTTCCGTTCCCGTTCCATTTCCGTTCTCGTTCCGTTTCCGTTCCCGTTCCATTTCCGTTCTCGTTCCGTTTCCGTTCCCGTTCCATTTCCATTCCCGTTCCATTTCCGTTCCCGTTCCATTTCCATTCCCGTTCCATTTCCATTCCCTTTCCATTTCCATTTCATTCCATTCCGTTCTGCTCGGGTACCTTCCATTCCATTCCATTGCATTCCATTCCGTTCTGCTCCTGTCCATTCCATTCCATTCCATTCCGTTCCATTCCGTTCTACTCGGGTAGATTCCATTCCATTCCATTCCATTCCATTCCATTCCATTCCATTCCATTCCATTCCATTCTACTGGTGTCCATTCCATTCCATTCCATTCCATTCCATTCCATTCCATTCCATTGCATTCCATTCCATTCCATTCCATTCCATTCCGTTCCGTTCTACTCGGTTACATTCCATTGAATTCCATTCCATTCCGTTCTACTCGGGTAGATTCCATTCCATTCCATTCCATTCCTTTCCATTCCATTGCATTCCATTGCATTGCATTGCACTCAATTCCATTCCATTCCATTCCATTCCATTCCATTCCATTCCATTCCATTCCGTTCCGTTCAACTCGGTTACATTCCATTCAATTACATTCCATTCCGTTCTACTCGGTTACATTCCATTCCATTCCATTCCATTCCATTCCAATCCATTCCATTCCATTCCATTCCGTTCTACTTTGGTACATTCCATTCCATTCCATTCCATTCCATTCCATTCCATTCCATTCCATTCCATTCCATTCCATTCCGTTCTACTCGGGTTGATTCCATTCTATTCCATTCCATTCCATTCCATTCCATTCCATTCCATTCCATTCCATTCCATTCCATGGAATTCCATTCCATTCCATTCCATTCCATTCCATTCCATTCCATTGAATTCAATTCCATTCCATTCCATTCCATTCCATTGAATTCCATTCCATTCCATTCCATTCCATTCCATTCCATTCCATCCCATTCCATTCCATTCCATTCCATTCCGTTCTACTCGGGTTGATTCCATTCTATTCCATTCCATTCCATTCGATCCCATTTGATTCCATTCGATTCCATTCAATTCCATTCGATTCCATTCCATTCCACTCCATTCCATTCCATTGAATTCCATTCCGTTCCATTCCATTCCATTCCATTCCATTCCATTCCATTCCATTGAATTCCATTCCATTCCATTCCATTCCATTCCATTGAATTCCATTCCATTCCATTCCATTCCATTGAATTCCATTCCATTCCATTCCATTCCATTCCATTCCATTCCATTCTACTGTTGTCCATTCCATTCCATTCCATTCCATTCCATTCCATTCCATTCCATTCCATTCCTTTCCATTCAATTGCATTCCATTGCATTCCATTCCATTCCATTCCATTCCATTCCATTCCATTCCACTCCACTCCACTCCACTCCACTCCATTCCACTCCACTCCACTCCGGTACATTCCATTCCATTCCATTCCATTCCATTCCATAGAATTCCATTCCATTCCATTCCATTCCATTCCATTGAATTCCATTCCATTCCATTCCATTCCATTCCATTCCATTCCATTGAATTCCATTCCATTCCATAGAATTCCATTCCATTCCATTCCATTCCATTGAATTCCGTTCCTTTCCATTCCATTCCATTCCGTTCCTTTCCGTTCCGTTCCGTTCCGTTCCGTTGCGTTCCGTTCCGTTCCGTTGCGTTCCGTTCCGTTCTACTCGGGTTGATTCCATTCTATTCCATTCCATTCCATTCCATTCCATTGAATTCCATTCCATTCCATTCCATTCCATTGAATTCCGTTCCATTCCATTCCATTCCCTTCCGTTCCGTCCCGTTCCGTTCCGTTCCGTTCCGTTGCGTGCCGTTCCGTTCTACTCAGGTTGATTCCATTCTATTCCATTCCATTCCATTCGATTCCATTCGATTCCAATCGATTCCATTCGATTGCATTCGATTCCATTCGTTGCCATTCCATTCCATTCCATTGAATTCCATTCCGTTCCATTCCATTCCATTCCATTCCATTGAATTCCATTCCATTCCATTCCATTCCTTTCCATTCCATAGAATTCCATTACATTCCATTCCATTCCATTCCATTCCATTCCATTCCATTCCATTGAATTCCGTTCCATTCCATTCCATTCCATTCCATTCCATTCCATAGAATTCCGTTCCATTCCATTCCATTCCATTCCATTCCATTCCATTCCATTCCATAGAATTCCATTCCATTCCGTTCCATTCCATTCCATTCCATAGAATTCCATTCCATTCCATTCCATTCCATTCCATTTCATTGAATTCCATTCCATTCCATTCCATTCCATTCCATTCCATTCCATAGAATTCCATTCCATTCCATTCCATTCCATTGAATTCCGTTCCATTCCATTCCATTCCGTTCCGTTCCATTCCGTTCCGTTCCGTTGCGTTCCGTTCCGTTCCGTTGTGTTCCGTTCCGTTCTACTCGGGTTGATTCCATTCTATTCCATTCCATTCCAATCCTTTCCATTCCATTCCATTGAATTCCATTCCATTCCATTCCATTCCATTCCATTCCATTCCATTCCATGGAATTCCATTCCATTCCATTCCATGGAATTCCGTTCCATTTCATTCCATTCCGTTCCTTTCCATCCCGTTCCGTTCCGTTCCGTTCTACTCGGGTTGATTCCATTCTATTCCATTCCATTCCATTCGATTCCATTCGATTCCATTCGATTCCACTCCATTCCATTCCATAGAATTCCATTCCATTCCATTCCATTCCATTGAATTCCATTCCATTCCATTCCATAGAATTCCAATGAATTCCATTCCATTCCATTGAATTCCATTCCATTCCATTCCATTCCATTCCATTCCATTCCATTCCATTCTACTGGTGTCCATTCCATTCCATTCCATTCCATTCCATTCCATTCCATTCCTTTCCATTCCATTGCATTCCATTGCATTCCATTCCATTCCATTCCATTCCATTCCATTCCATTCCACTCCACTCCACTCCACTCCACTCCATTCCACTCCACTCCACTCCGGTACATTCCATTCCATTCCATTCCATTCCATTCCATTCCATTCCATTCCGTGCTTCTCGGGTACATTCCGTTCCGTTCCATTCCATTCCATTCCATTCCATTCCGTTCCAGTGCACTCTACTCCACTCCACTCCACTCCACTCCACTCCGGTACATTCCATTCCATTCCATTCCATTCCATTCCATTCCATTTCCATTCCCATTCCATTTCCATTCCCGTTCCATTTCCATTCCCGTTTCTTTTCCATTCCCGTTCCATTTCCATTCCAGTTCCATTACCATTCCCGTTCCATTTCCATTCCCGATCCATTTCCATTCCCGTTCCTTTTCCATTCCCGTTCCATTTCCATTCCCGTTCCGTTACCATTCCCGTTCCATATCCGTTCCCGTTCCGTTTCCGTTCCCGTTCCATTTCCGTTCTCGTTCCGTTTCCGTTCCCGTTCCATTTCCATTCCCGTTCCATTTCCGTTCCCGTTCCATTTCCATTCCCGTTCCATTTCCGTTCCCGTTCCTTTTCCATTCCCGTTCTATTTCCATTCCCTTTCCATTTCCATTTCATTCCATTCCGTTCTGCTCGGGTACATTCCATTCCATTCCATTGCATTCCATTCCGTTCTGCTCCTGTCCATTCCATTCCATTCCATTCCGTTCCATTCCGTTCTACTCGGGTAGATTCCATTCCATTCCATTCCATTCCATTCCATTCCATTCCATTCCATTCTACTGGTGTCCATTCCATTCCATTCCATTCCATTCCATTCCATTCCATTCCATTCCATTGCATTCCATTCCATTCCATTCCATTCCATTCCGTTCCGTTCTACTCGGTTACATTCCATTCAATTCCATTCCATTCCGTTCTACTCGGGTAGATTCCATTCCATTCCATTCCATTCCTTTCCTTTGCATTCCATTGCATTCCATTGCATTGCATTGCACTCAATTCCATTCCATTCCATTCCATTCCATTCCATTCCATTCCATTCCATTCCGTTCCGTTCAACTCGGTTACATTCCATTCAATTACATTCCATTCC
Source organism: Gorilla gorilla gorilla (assembly GCF_029281585.2). Lineage (NCBI taxonomy): Eukaryota > Metazoa > Chordata > Mammalia > Primates > Hominidae > Gorilla > Gorilla gorilla. Next base: position 60,003,790 of record NC_073242.2, read on the forward strand.
GTTCTACTCGGTTACATTCCATTCCATTCCATTCCATTCCATTCCAATCCATTCCATTCCATTCCATTCCGTTCTACTCGGGTACATTCCATTCCATTCCATTCCATTCCATTCCATTCCATTCCATTCCATTCCATTCGGTTCTACTTTGGTACGTTCCATTCCATTCCATTCCATTCCATTCCATTCCATTCCATTACATTCCATTCCATTCCATTCCGTTCTACTCGGGTTGATTCCATTCTATTCCATTCCATTCCATTCCATTCCATTCCATTCCAATCGATTCCATTCCATTCCATTCCATGGAATTCCATTCCATTCCATTCCATTCCATGGAACTCCATTCCGTTCCATTCCATTCCATAGAATTCCATTCCATTCCATTCCATTCCATTCCATTCCATTCCATTCCATTGAATTCCATTCCATTCCATTCCATTCCATTCCATCCCATTCCATTCCATTCCATTCCGTTCTACTCGGGTTGATTCCATTCTATTCCATTCCATTCCATTCGATCCCATTTGATTCCATTCAATTCCATTCAATTCCATTCGATTCCATTCCATTCCACTCCATTCCATTCCATGGAATTCCATTCCATTCCATTCCATTCCATGGAACTCCATTCCGTTCCATTCCATTCCATAGAATTCCATTCCATTCCATTCCATTCCATTGAATTCCATTCCATTCCATTCCATTCCATTGAATTCCATTCCATTCCATTCCATTCCATTGAATTCCATTCCATTCCATTCCATTCCATTCCATTCCATTCCATTCCATTCCATTGTATTCCATTCCATTCCATTCCATTCCTTTCCATTGAATTCCATTCCATTCCATTCCATTCCATTCCATTCCATGGAATTCCATTCCATTCCATTCCATGGAATTCCATTCCATTCCATTCCATTCCATTCCATTCCATTCCATTCCATTCCATAGAATTCCATTCCATTCCATTCCATTCCACTGAATTCCGTTCCATTCCATTCCATTCCGTTCCGTTCCGTTCCGTTGCGTTCCGTTGCGTTCCGTTCCGTTCCGTTGTGCTCCGTTCCGTTCTACTCGGGTTGATTCCATTCTATTCCATTCCATTCCAATCCATTCCGTTCCATTCCATTGAATTCCATTCCATTACATTCCATTCCATTCCATTCCATTCCATTCCATTCCTTGGAATTCCGTTCCATTCCATTCCATTCCGTTCCGTTCCGTCCCGTTCCGTTCCGTTCCGTTCCGATGCGTTCCGTTCCGTTCTACTCGGGTTGATTCCATTCTATTCCATTCCATTCCATTCGATTCCATTCGATTCCATTCGATTCCACTCCATTCCATTCCATAGAATTCCATTCCATTCCATTCCATTCCATTGAATTCCATTCCATTCCATTCCATTCCATTGAATTCCATTCCATTCCATTCCATTCCATGGAATTCCATTCCATTCCATTCCATTCCATTCCATTCCATTCCATTCCATTGAATTCCATTCCATTCCATTCCATTCCATTCCATTCCATTCCATTCCATTCCATTCCATTCTACTGTTGTCCATTCCATTCCATTCCATTCCATTCCATTCCATTCCATTCCAGTCCTTTCCATTCCATTGCATTCCATTGCATTCCATTCCATTCCATTCCATTCCATTCCATTCCATTCCATTCCATTCCACTCCACTCCACTCCACTCCACTCCATTCCACTCCACTCCACTCCGGTACATTCCATTCCATTCCATTCCATTCCATTCCATTCCATTCCGTGCTTCTCGGGTACATTCCGTTCCGTTCCATTCCATTCCATTCCATTCCATTCCGTTCCAGTGCACTCTACTCCACTCCACTCCACTCCACTCCGGTACATTCCATTCCATTCCATTCCATTCCATTCCATTCCATTCCATTCCATTCCATTCCATTCCATTTCCATTCCCATTCCATTTCCATTCCCGTTCCATTTCCATTCCCGTTTCTTTTCCATTCCCGTTCCATTTCCATTCCAGTTCCATTACCATTCCCGTTCCATTTCCATTCCCGATCCATTTCCATTCCCGTTCCTTTTCCATTCCCGTTCCATTTCCATTCCCGTTCCGTTACCTTTCCCGTTCCATTTCCGTTCCCGTTCCGTTTCCGTTCCCGTTCCATTTCCGTTCTCGTTCCGTTTCCGTTCCCGTTCCATTTCCATTCCCGTTCCATTTCCGTTCCCGTTCCATTTCCATTCCCGTTCCATTTCCATTCCCTTTCCATTTCCATTTCATTCCATTCCGTTCTGCTCGGGTACATTCCATTCCATTCCATTGCATTCCATTCCGTTCTGCTCCTGTCCATTCCATTCCATTCCATTCCGTTCCATTCCGTTCTACTCGGGTAGATTCCATTCCATTCCATTCCATTCCATTCCATTCCATTCCATTCCATTCCATTCCATTCTACTGGTGTCCATTCCATTCCATTCCATTCCATTCCATTCCATTCCATTCCATTCCATTCCATTCCATTGCATTCCATTCCATTCCATTCCATTCCATTCCGTTCCGTTCTACTCGGTTACATTCCATTCAATTCCATTCCATTCCGTTCTACTCGGGTAGATTCCATTCCATTCCATTCCATTCCTTTCCTTTCCATTCCATTGCATTCCATTGCATTGCATTGCACTCAATTCCATTCCATTCCATTCCATTACATTCCATTCCATTCCATTCCATTCCATTCCGTTCCGTTCAACTCGGTTACATTCCATTCAATTACATTCCATTCCGTTCTACTCGGTTACATTCCATTCCATTCCATTCCATTCCATTCCAATCCATTCCATTCCATTCCATTCCGTTCTACTCGGGTACATTCCATTCCATTCCATTCCATTCCATTCCATTCCATTCCATTCCATTCCATTCCATTCGGTTCTACTTTGGTACATTCCATTCCATTCCATTCCATTCCATTCCATTCCATTCCATTACATTCCATTCCATTCCATTCCGTTCTACTCGGGTTGATTCCATTCTATTCCATTCCATTCCATTCCATTCCATTCCATTCCATTCCATTCCATTCCATTCCATTCCAATCGATTCCATTCCATTCCATTCCATGGAATTCCATTCCATTCCATTCCATTCCATGGAACTCCATTCCGTTCCATTCCATTCCATAGAATTCCATTCCGTTCCATTCCATTCCATTCCATTCCATTCCATTCCATTCCATTCCATTCCATTCCATTGCATTCCATTGCATTCCATTCCATTCCATTCCATTCCATTCCATTCCATTCCACTCCACTCCACTCCACTCCACTCCATTCCACTCCACTCCACTCCGGTACATTCCATTCCATTCCATTCCATTCCATTCCATTCCATTCCATTCCATTCCGTGCTTCTCGGGTACATTCCGTTCCGTTCCATTCCATTCCATTCCGTTCCAGTGCACTCTACTCCACTCCACTCCACTCCACTCCACTCCGGTACATTCCATTCCATTCCATTCCATTCCATTCCATTCCATTTCCATTCCCATTCCATTTCCATTCCCGTTCCATTTCTATTCCCGTTTCTTTTCCATTCCCGTTCCATTTCCATTCCAGTTCCATTACCATTCCCGTTCCATTTCCATTCCCGATCCATTTCCATTCCCGTTCCTTTTCCATTCCCGTTCCATTTCCATTCCCGTTCCGTTACCATTCCCGTTCCATTTCCGTTCCCGTTCCGTTTCCGTTCCCGTTCCATTTCCGTTCTCGTTCCGTTTCCGTTCCCGTTCCATTTCCATTCCCGTTCCATTTCCGTTCCCGTTCCATTTCCATTCCCGTTCCATTTCCATTCCCTTTCCATTTCCATTTCATTCCATTCCGTTCTGCTCGGGTACATTCCATTCCATACCATTGCATTCCATTCCGTTCTGCTCCTGTCCATTCCATTCCATTCCATTCCGTTCCATTCCGTTCTACTCGGGTAGATTGCATTCCATTCCATTCCATTCCATTCCATTCCATTCCATTCCATGGAATTCCATTCCATTCCATTCCATTCCATTCCATTCCATTCCATGGAATTCCATTCCATTCCATTCCATTCCATTCCATTCCATAGAATTCCATTCCATTCCATTCCATTCCATTGAATTCCGTTCCATTCCATTCCATTCCGTTCCGTTCCGTTCCGTTCCGTTCCGTTGCGTTCCGTTCCGTTGCGTTGTGTTCCGTTCCGTTCTACTCGGGTTGATTCCATTCTATTCCATTCCATTCCAATCCATTCCATTGAATTCCATTCCATTCCATTCCATTCCATGGAATTCCATTCCATTCCATTCCATTCCGTTCCGTTCCGTCCCGTTCCGTTCCGTTCCGTTCCGTTGCGTTCCGTTCCGTTCTACTCGGGTTGATTCCATTCTATTCCATTCCATTCCATTCGATTCCATTCGATTCCATTCGATTCCACTCCATTCCATTCCATAGAATTCCATTCCATTCCATTCCATTCCATTGAATTCCATTCCATTCCATTCCATTCCATTGAATTCCATTCCATTCCATTCCATAGAATTCCATTGAATTCCATTCCATTCCATGGAATTCCATTCCATTCCATTCCATTCCATTCCATTCCATTCCATTCCATTCTACTGGTGTCCATTCCATTCCATTCCATTCCATTCCATTCCATTCCTTTCCATTCCATTGCATTCCATTGCATTCCATTCCATTCCATTCCATTCCATTCCATTCCATTCCACTCCACTCCACTCCACTCCACTCCATTCCACTCCACTCCACTCCGGTACATTCCATTCCATTCCATTCCATTCCATTCCATTCCATTCCATTCCATTCCGTGCTTCTCGGGTACATTCCGTTCCGTTCCATTCCATTCCATTCCATTCCATTCCGTTCCAGTGCACTCTACTCCACTCCACTCCACTCCACTCCACTCCGGTACATTCCATTCCATTCCATTCCATTCCATTCCATTCCATTTCCATTCCCATTCCATTTCCATTCCCGTTCCATTTCCATTCCCTGTTTCTTTTCCATTCCCGTTCCATTTCCATTCCAGTTCCATTACCATTCCCGTTCCATTTCCATTCCCGATCCATTTCCATTCCCGTTCCTTTTCCATTCCCGTTCCATTTCCATTCCCGTTCCGTTACCATTCCCGTTCCATTTCCGTTCCCGTTCCGTTTCCGTTCCCGTTCCATTTCCGTTCTCGTTCCGTTTCCGTTCCCGTTCCATTTCCATTCCCGTTCCATTTCCGTTCCCGTTCCATTTCCATTCCCGTTCCATTTCCATTCCCTTTCCATTTCCATTTCATTCCATTCCGTTCTGCTCGGGTACCTTCCATTCCATTCCATTGCATTCCATTCCGTTCTGCTCCTGTCCATTCCATTCCATTCCATTCCGTTCCATTCCGTTCTACTCGGGTAGATTCCATTCCATTCCATTCCATTCCATTCCATTCCATTCCATTCCATTCCATTCTACTGGTGTCCATTCCATTCCATTCCATTCCATTCCATTCCATTCCATTCCATTGCATTCCATTCCATTCCATTCCATTCCATTCCGTTCCGTTCTACTCGGTTACATTCCATTCAATTCCATTCCATTCCGTTCTACTCGGGTAGATTCCATTCCATTCCATTCCATTCCTTTCCATTCCATTGCATTCCATTGCATTGCATTGCACTCAATTCCATTCCATTCCATTCCATTCCATTCCATTCCATTCCATTCCATTCCGTTCCGTTCAACTCGGTTACATTCCATTCAATTACATTCCATTCCGTTCTACTCGGTTACATTCCATTCCATTCCATTCCATTCCATTCCAATCCATTCCATTCCATTCCATTCCGTTCTACTTTGGTACATTCCATTCCATTCCATTCCATTCCATTCCATTCCGTTCTACTCGGGTTGATTCCATTCTATTCCATTCCATTCCATTCCATTCCATTCCATTCCATTCCATTCCATTCCATGGAATTCCATTCCATTCCATTCCATTCCATTCCATTCCATTCCATTCCATTCCATTGAATTCCATTCCATTCCATTCCATTCCATTCCATTGAATTCCATTCCGTTCCATTCCATTCCATTGAATTCCATTCCATTCCATTCCATTCCATTCCATTCCATTCCATTCCATTCCATTCCATTCCATTGAATTCCATTCCATTCCATTCCATTCCATTCCATTCCATTCCATCCCATTCCATTCCATTCCATTCCATTCCGTTCTACTCGGGTTGATTCCATTCTATTCCATTCCATTCCATTCGATCCCATTTGATTCCATTCGATTCCATTCAATTCCATTCGATTCCATTCCATTCCACTCCATTCCATTCCATTGAATTCCATTCCGTTCCATTCCATTCCATTCCATTCCATTCCATTCCATTCCATTGAATTCCATTCCATTCCATTCCATTCCATTCCATAGAATTCCATTCCATTCCATTCCATTCCATTGAATTCCATTCCATTCCATTCCATTCCATTCCATTCCATTCCATTCTACTCGTGTCCATTCCATTCCATTCCATTCCATTCCATTCCATTCCATTCCATTCCATTCCATTCCTTTCCATTCCATTGCATTCCATTGCATTCCATTCCATTCCATTCCATTCCATTCCATTCCATTCCACTCCACTCCACTCCACTCCACTCCATTCCACTCCACTCCACTCCGGTACATTCCATTCCATTCCATTCCATTCCATTCCATTCCATAGAATTCCATTCCATTCCATTCCATTCCATTCCATTGAATTCCATTCCATTCCATTCCATTCCATTCCATTCCATTCCATTGAATTCCATTCCATTCCATAGAATTCCATTCCATTCCATTCCATTCCATTGAATTCCGTTCCTTTCCATTCCATTCCATTCCGTTCCTTTCCGTTCCGTTCCGTTCCGTTCCGTTGCGTTCCGTTCCGTTCCGTTGCGTTCCGTTCCGTTCTACTCGGGTTGATTCCATTCTATTCCATTCCATTCCATTCCATTCCATTCCATTCCATTCCATTCCATTCCATTGAATTCCGTTCCATTCCATTCCATTGCCTTCCGTTCCGTCCCGTTCCTTTCCGTTCCGTTCCGTTGCGTGCCGTTCCGTTCTACTCAGGTTGATTCCATTCTATTCCATTCCATTCCATTCGATTCCATTCGATTCCAATCGATTCCATTCGATTGCATTCGATTCCATTCGTTGCCATTCCATTCCATTCCATTGAATTCCATTCCGTTCCATTCCATTCCATTCCATTCCATTGAATTCCATTCCATTCCATTCCATTCCTTTCCATTCCATAGAATTCCATTCCATTCCATTCCATTCCATTCCATTCCATTCCATTCCATTCCATTGAATTCCGTTCCATTCCATTCCATTCCATTCCATTCCATTCCATAGAATTCCGTTCCATTCCATTCCATTCCATTCCATTCCATTCCATAGAATTCCATTCCATTCCGTTCCATTCCATTCCATTCCATAGAATTCCATTCCATTCCATTCCATTCCATTCCATTTCATTGAATTCCATTCCATTCCATTCCATTCCATTCCATTCCATTCCATAGAATTCCATTCCATTCCATTCCATTCCATTGAATTCCGTTCCATTCCATTCCATTCCGTTCCGTTCCATTCCGTTCCGTTCCGTTGCGTTCCGTTCCGTTCCGTTGTGTTCCGTTCCGTTCTACTCGGGTTGATTCCATTCTATTCCATTCCATTCCAATCCATTCCATTCCATTCCATTGAATTCCATTCCATTCCATTCCATTCCATTCCATTCCATTCCATGGAATTCCATTCCATTCCATTCTATGGAATTCCGTTCCATTTCATTCCATTCCGTTCCTTTCCATCCCGTTCCGTTCCGTTCCGTTCCGTTGCGTTCCGTTCCGTTCTACTCGGGTTGATTCCATTCTATTCCATTCCATTCCATTCCATTCCATTCCATTCCATTCGATTACACTCCATTCCATTCCATAGAATTCCATTCCATTCCATTCCATTCCATTGAATTCCATTCCATTCCATTCCATAGAATTCCATTGAATTCCATTCCATTCCATTGAATTCCATTCCATTCCATTCCATTCCATTCCATTCCATTCCATTCTACTGGTGTCCATTCCATTCCATTCCATTCCATTCCATTCAATTCCATTCCATTCCTTTCCATTCCATTGCATTCCATTGCATTCCATTCCATTCCATTCCATTCCATTCCATTCCATTCCACTCCACTCCACTCCACTCCACTCCATTCCACTCCACTCCACTCCGGTACATTCCATTCCATTCCATTCCATTCCATTCCATTCCATTCCATTCCATTCCATTCCGTGCTTCTCGGGTACATTCCGTTCCGTTCCATTCCATTCCATTCCATTCCATTCCGTTCCAGTGCACTCTACTCCACTCCACTCCACTCCACTCCACTCCACTCCGGTACATTCCATTCCATTCCTTTCCATTCCATTCCATTCCATTTCCATTCCCATTCCATTTCCATTCCCGTTCCATTTCCATTCCCGTTTCTTTTCCATTCCCGTTCCATTTCCATTCCAGTTCCATTACCATTCCCGTTCCATTTCCATTCCCGATCCATTTCCATTCCCGTTCCTTTTCCATTCCCGTTCCATTTCCATTCCCATTCCGTTACCATTCCCGTTCCATTTCCGTTCCCGTTCCATTTCCGTTCCCGTTCCATTTCCGTTCTCGTTCCGTTTCCGTTCCCGTTCCATTTCCGTTCTCGTTCCGTTTCCGTTCCCGTTCCATTTCCATTCCCGTTCCATTTCCGTTCCCGTTCCATTTCCATTCCCGTTCCATTTCCATTCCCTTTCCATTTCCATTTCATTCCATTCCGTTCTGCTCGGGTACCTTCCATTCCATTCCATTGCATTCCATTCCGTTCTGCTCCTGTCCATTCCATTCCATTCCATTCCGTTCCATTCCGTTCTACTCGGGTAGATTCCATTCCATTCCATTCCATTCCATTCCATTCCATTCCATTCCATTCCATTCTACTGGTGTCCATTCCATTCCATTCCATTCCATTCCATTCCATTCCATTCCATTGCATTCCATTCCATTCCATTCCATTCCATTCCGTTCCGTTCTACTCGGTTACATTCCATTCAATTCCATTCCATTCCGTTCTACTCGGGTAGATTCCATTCCATTCCATTCCATTCCTTTCCATTCCATTGCATTCCATTGCATTGCATTGCACTCAATTCCATTCCATTCCATTCCATTCCATTCCATTCCATTCCATTCCATTCCGTTCCGTTCAACTCGGTTACATTCCATTCAATTACATTCCATTCCGTTCTACTCGGTTACATTCCATTCCATTCCATTCCATTCCATTCCAATCCATTCCATTCCATTCCATTCCGTTCTACTTTGGTACATTCCATTCCATTCCATTCCATTCCATTCCATTCCATTCCATTCCATGGAATTCCATTCCATTCCGTTCTACTCGGGTTGATTCCATTCTATTCCATTCCATTCCATTCCATTCCATTCCATTCCATTCCATTCCATTCCATTCCATGGAATTCCATTCCATTCCATTCCATTCCATTCCATTCCATTCCATTGAATTCAATTCCATTCCATTCCATTCCATTCCATTGAATTCCATTCCATTCCATTCCATTCCATTCCATTCCATTCCATCCCATTCCATTCCATTCCATTCCATTCCGTTCTACTCGGGTTGATTCCATTCTATTCCATTCCATTCCATTCGATCCCATTTGATTCCATTCGATTCCATTCAATTCCATTCGATTCCATTCCATTCCACTCCATTCCATTCCATTGAATTCCATTCCGTTCCATTCCATTCCATTCCATTCCATTCCATTCCATTCCATTGAATTCCATTCCATTCCATTCCATTCCATTCCATTGAATTCCATTCCATTCCATTCCATTCCATTGAATTCCATTCCATTCCATTCCATTCCATTCCATTCCATTCCATTCTACTGTTGTCCATTCCATTCCATTCCATTCCATTCCATTCCATTCCATTCCATTCCTTTCCATTCCATTGCATTCCATTGCATTCCATTCCATTCCATTCCATTCCATTCCATTCCATTCCACTCCACTCCACTCCACTCCATTCCACTCCACTCCACTCCGGTACATTCCATTCCATTCCATTCCATTCCATTCCATAGAATTCCATTCCATTCCATTCCATTCCATTCCATTGAATTCCATTCCATTCCATTCCATTCCATTCCATTCCATTCCATTGAATTCCATTCCATTCCATAGAATTCCATTCCATTCCATTCCATTCCATTGAATTCCGTTCCTTTCCATTCCATTCCATTCCGTTCCTTTCCGTTCCGTTCCGTTCCGTTCCGTTGCGTTCCGTTCCGTTCCGTTGCGTTCCGTTCCGTTCTACTCGGGTTGATTCCATTCTATTCCATTCCATTCCATTCCATTCCATTGAATTCCATTCCATTCCATTCCATTCCATTGAATTCCGTTCCATTCCATTCCATTCCCTTCCGTTCCGTCCCGTTCCGTTCCGTTCCGTTCCGTTGCGTGCCGTTCCGTTCTACTCAGGTTGATTCCATTCTATTCCATTCCATTCCATTCGATTCCATTCGATTCCAATCGATTCCATTCGATTGCATTCGATTCCATTCGTTGCCATTCCATTCCATTCCATTGAATTCCATTCCGTTCCATTCCATTCCATTCCATTCCATTGAATTCCATTCCATTCCATTCCATTCCTTTCCATTCCATAGAATTCCATTCCATTCCATTCCATTCCATTCCATTCCATTCCATTCCATTGAATTCCGTTCCATTCCATTCCATTCCATTCCATTCCATTCCATAGAATTCCGTTCCATTCCATTCCATTCCATTCCATTCCATTCCATTCCATTCCATAGAATTCCATTCCATTCCGTTCCATTCCATTCCATTCCATAGAATTCCATTCCATTCCATTCCATTCCATTCCATTTCATTGAATTCCATTCCATTCCATTCCATTCCATTCCATTCCATTCCATTCCATAGAATTCCATTCCATTCCATTCCATTCCATTGAATTCCGTTCCATTCCATTCCATTCCGTTCCGTTCCATTCCGTTCCGTTCCGTTGCGTTCCGTTCCGTTCCGTTGTGTTCCGTTCCGTTCTACTCGGGTTGATTCCATTCTATTCCATTCCATTCCAATCCTTTCCATTCCATTCCATTGAATTCCATTCCATTCCATTCCATTCCATTCCATTCCATTCCATGGAATTCCATTCCATTCCATTCCATGGAATTCCGTTCCATTTCATTCCATTCCGTTCCTTTCCATCCCGTTCCGTTCCGTTCCGTTCTACTCGGGTTGATTCCATTCTATTCCATTCCATTCCATTCGATTCCATTCGATTCCATTCGATTCCACTCCATTCCATTCCATAGAATTCCATTCCATTCCATTCCATTCCATTGAATTCCATTCCATTCCATTCCATAGAATTCCAATGAATTCCATTCCATTCCATTGAATTCCATTCCATTCCATTCCATTCCATTCCATTCCATTCCATTCCATTCTACTGGTGTCCATTCCATTCCATTGCATTCCATTCCATTCCATTCCATTCCTTTCCATTCCATTGCATTCCATTGCATTCCATTCCATTCCATTCCATTCCATTCCACTCCACTCCACTCCACTCCACTCCATTCCACTCCACTCCACTCCGGTACATTCCATTCCATTCCATTCCATTCCATTCCATTCCATTCCATTCCATTCCATTCCGTGCTTCTCGGGTACATTCCGTTCCGTTCCATTCCATTCCATTCCATTCCATTCCGTTCCAGTGCACTCTACTCCACTCCACTCCACTCCACTCCACTCCGGTACATTCCATTCCATTCCATTCCATTCCATTCCATTCCATTTCCATTCCCATTCCATTTCCATTCCCGTTCCATTTCCATTCCCGTTTCTTTTCCATTCCCGTTCCATTTCCATTCCAGTTCCATTACCATTCCCGTTCCATTTCCATTCCCGATCCATTTCCATTCCCGTTCCTTTTCCATTCCCGTTCCATTTCCATTCCCGTTCCGTTACCATTCCCGTTCCATATCCGTTCCCGTTCCGTTTCCGTTCCCGTTCCATTTCCGTTCTCGTTCCGTTTCCGTTCCCGTTCCATTTCCATTCCCGTTCCATTTCCGTTCCCGTTCCATTTCCATTCCCGTTCCATTTCCGTTCCCGTTCCTTTTCCATTCCCGTTCTATTTCCATTCCCTTTCCATTTCCATTTCATTCCATTCCGTTCTGCTCGGGTACATTCCATTCCATTCCATTGCATTCCATTCCGTTCTGCTCCTGTCCATTCCATTCCATTCCATTCCGTTCCATTCCGTTCTACTCGGGTAGATTCCATTCCATTCCATTCCATTCCATTCCATTCCATTCCATTCCATTCCATTCCATTCCATTCTACTGGTGTCCATTCCATTCCATTCCATTCCATTCCATTCCATTCCATTCCATTCCATTCCATTGCATTCCATTCCATTCCATTCCATTCCATTCCGTTCCGTTCTACTCGGTTACATTCCATTCAATTCCATTCCATTCCGTTCTACTCGGGTAGATTCCATTCCATTCCATTCCATTCCTTTCCTTTCCATTCCATTGCATTCCATTGCATTGCATTGCACTCAATTCCATTCCATTCCATTCCATTCCATTCCATTCCATTCCATTCCATTCCGTTCCGTTCAACTCGGTTACATTCCATTCAATTACATTCCATTCCGTTCTACTCGGTTACATTCCATTCCATTCCATTCCATTCCATTCCAATCCATTCCATTCCATTCCATTCCGTTCTACTCGGGTACATTCCATTCCATTCCATTCCATTCCATTCCATTCCATTCCATTCCATTGCATTCGGTTCTACTTTGGTACATTCCATTCCATTCCATTCCATTCCATTCCATTCCATTCCATTACATTCCATTCCATTCCATTCCATTCTACTCGGGTTGATTCCATTCTATTCCATTCCATTCCATTCCATTCCATTCCATTCCATTCCATTCCATTCCAATCGATTCCATTCCATTCCATTCCATGGAATTCCATTCCATTCCATTCCATTCCATGGAACTCCATTCCGTTCCATTCCATTCCATAGAATTCCATTCCATTCCATTCCATTCCATTCCATTCCATTCCATTCCATTGAATTCCATTCCATTCCATTCCATTCCATTCCATCCCATTCCATTCCATTCCATTCCGTTCTACTCGGGTTGATTCCATTCTATTCCATTCCATTCCATTCGATCCCATTTGATTCCATTCGATTCCATTCAATTCCATTCGATTCCATTCCATTCCACTCCATTCCATTCCATTGAATTCCATTCCATTCCATTCCATTCCATTCCATTCCATTCCATTCCATTCCATTCCATTGTATTCCATTCCATTCCATTCCATTCCTTTCCATTGAATTCCATTCCATTCCATTCCATTCCATTCCATTCCATTCCATTCCATTCCATAGAATTCCATTCCATTCCATTCCATTCCACTGAATTCCGTTCCATTCCATTCCATTCCGTTCCGTTCCGTTCCGTTGCGTTCCGTTGCGTTCCGTTCCGTTCCGTTGTGCTCCGTTCCGTTCTACTCGGGTTGATTCCATTCTATTCCATTCCATTCCAATCCATTCCGTTCCATTCCATTGAATTCCATTCCATTACATTCCATTCCATTCCATTCCATTCCATTCCATTCCATGGAATTCCGTTCCATTCCATTCCATTCCGTTCCGTTCCGTCCCGTTCCGTTCCGTTCCGTTCCGATGCGTTCCGTTCCGTTCTACTCGGGTTGATTCCATTCTATTCCATTCCATTCCATTCGATTCCATTCGATTCCATTCGATTCCACTCCATTCCATTCCATAGAATTCCATTCCATTCCATTCCATTCCATTGAATTCCATTCCATTCCATTCCATTCCATTGAATTCCATTCCATTCCATTCCATTCCATGGAATTCCATTCCATTCCATTCCATTCCATTCCATTCCATTCCATTCCATTGAATTCCATTCCATTCCATTCCATTCCATTCCATTCCATTCCATTCCATTCCATTCCATTCCATTCTACTGTTGTCCATTCCATTCCATTCCATTCCATTCCATTCCATTCCATTCCAGTCCTTTCCATTCCATTGCATTCCATTGCATTCCATTCCATTCCATTCCATTCCATTCCATTCCATTCCATTCCATTCCACTCCACTCCACTCCACTCCACTCCATTCCACTCCACTCCACTCCGGTACATTCCATTCCATTCCATTCCATTCCATTCCATTCCATTCCGTGCTTCTCGGGTACATTCCGTTCCGTTCCATTCCATTCCATTCCATTCCATTCCGTTCCAGTGCACTCTACTCCACTCCACTCCACTCCACTCCGGTACATTCCATTCCATTCCATTCCATTCCATTCCATTCCATTCCATTCCATTCCATTCCATTTCCATTCCCATTCCATTTCCATTCCCGTTCCATTTCCATTCCCGTTTCTTTTCCATTCCCGTTCCATTTCCATTCCAGTTCCATTACCATTCCCGTTCCATTTCCATTCCCGATCCATTTCCATTCCCGTTCCTTTTCCATTCCCGTTCCATTTCCATTCCCGTTCCGTTACCATTCCCGTTCCATTTCCGTTCCCGTTCCGTTTCCGTTCCCGTTCCATTTCCGTTCTCGTTCCGTTTCCGTTCCCGTTCCATTTCCATTCCCGTTCCATTTCCGTTCCCGTTCCATTTCCATTCCCGTTCCATTTCCATTCCCTTTCCATTTCCATTTCATTCCATTCCGTTCTGCTCGGGTTCATTCCATTCCATTCCATTGCATTCCATTCCGTTCTGCTCCTGTCCATTCCATTCCATTCCATTCCGTTCCATTCCGTTCTACTCGGGTAGATTCCATTCCATTCCATTCCATTCCATTCCATTCCATTCCATTCCATTCCATTCCATTCTACTGGTGTCCATTCCATTCCATTCCATTCCATTCCATTCCATTCCATTCCATTCCATTCCATTCCATTGCATTCCATTCCATTCCATTCCATTCCATTCCGTTCCGTTCTACTCGGTTACATTCCATTCAATTCCATTCCATTCCGTTCTACTCGGGTAGATTCCATTCCATTCCATTCCATTCCTTTCCTTTCCATTCCATTGCATTCCATTGCATTGCATTGCACTCAATTCCATTCCATTCCATTCCATTACATTCCATTCCATTCCATTCCATTCCATTCCGTTCCGTTCAACTCGGTTACATTCCATTCAATTACATTCCATTCCGTTCTACTCGGTTACATTCCATTCCATTCCATTCCATTCCATTCCAATCCATTCCATTCCATTCCATTCCGTTCTACTCGGGTACATTCCATTCCATTCCATTCCATTCCATTCCATTCCATTCCATTCCATTCCATTCCATTCGGTTCTACTTTGGTACATTCCATTCCATTCCATTCCATTCCATTCCATTCCATTCCATTACATTCCATTCCATTCCATTCCGTTCTACTCGGGTTGATTCCATTCTATTCCATTCCATTCCATTCCATTCCATTCCATTCCATTCCATTCCATTCCAATCGATTCCATTCCATTCCATTCCATGGAATTCCATTCCATTCCATTCCATTCCATGGAACTCCATTCCGTTCCATTCCATTCCATAGAATTCCATTCCATTCCATTCCATTCCATTCCATTCCATTCCATTCCATTCCATTCTACTGGTGTCCATTCCATTCCATTGCATTCCATTCCATTCCATTCCATTCCTTTCCATTCCATTGCATTCCATTGCATTCCATTCCATTCCATTCCATTCCATTCCACTCCACTCCACTCCACTCCACTCCATTCCACTCCACTCCACTCCGGTACATTCCATTCCATTCCATTCCATTCCATTCCATTCCATTCCATTCCATTCCATTCCGTGCTTCTCGGGTACATTCCGTTCCGTTCCATTCCATTCCATTCCATTCCATTCCGTTCCAGTGCACTCTACTCCACTCCCCTCCACTCCACTCCACTCCGGTACATTCCATTCCATTCCATTCCATT